>NC_132878.1:93036506-93210593 GCF_030463535.1 Salminus brasiliensis
AAAGCAGTATTGCACTGCATGGGTAGCATGAGGTAGAGTACCCCCAAGGCATGTCATGCTTGTCTGCTGGAGCCCCTTGTAAATGTTGCTGTGTTGTGGGAATTAACAGTAACTATGCGTTTAAAGGTCTTTATTTGCATTTTTTTGCATATATTTTTCATTCTGCATAAGACGATATAAAATAATGGCTGCCAACACATGAGGGTGCTGCTGTATTATTATGTTGATATGCTGATGTTTATATTTGACATGCAACCCTGTGCTACATCCGTTTAAGATAGATTAATTTAACCAAAGGTATTAGAAGGACCATATTGTAGGTCCTTGATGTGACTGTGGGTCTTATTGCTCATCCCTGGGTTCTGGGTCGTTTAGTCTTTTGGTTGGGACACCTTTATCATCTTTAAAGCTGAAACCCTCAGCTGGGATTGTGCCTCCCAAGACGCCAAATATCAGCGTTAAAGGGCTCAATGGACTGTCATCGGTAACAGGGTTGTGGATTCGATACTGGGGCTCGGCAAGCTGCCACTGTCGGGCCCTTGAGGAAGGCCTGTTACCCTCTCTGGTCCCCGGGCGCTGGAGTTGGCTGCCCACCGCTCTGGGTATGTGTGTGTGTGTGTGTGTGTGTGTGTGTACTCACTGCCCCTAGTTTACTAGTGTGTGTGTGTGAGTGTGTTCACTACCACAGATGGGTTAAATGCGGAGGACACATGTACAGTGACAAATGCAGGCACCTTTACCTTAACTTGCTTATAATAGCAAAACTGTTAAGCGGTAAGACCGTGTTGATATTGGGTATTTTGTCCCTGTTAAATGTTAAGATTTAATTTCCGAGGAAAAATATAACGCAAGATGTGATTTCTGGGGGTGTTTATCATGTGGCTCTGTTTCCTCCGGCTGTATAAGAGGCAGGTTTGTACATAGTGGCTAAACAAGGGAGCTGTAATGAAATGATTATCTGAAATGGATTTAATTAGGGTTTAGGGGTTCTGGTCAGAAGGCAGCTAAACCTTTTATTAGATAAAGTTAATGTTATTTTTTTTTAGCTTCTAACTATTTAAGCTCTTATCATCGGACACTAAAAGCATAGACTTTCACTGACCGTTTTAAATATTTAAATAAACCTGCAAGCCATAATCTGGTTTGGCGGGAGCACCGAAAGCCTGGGCCTCATTGTGCAGCCTGCTGTCCCGGGGACACGTATGTAAATAATGTAAGATGTGTAGGCATGTCCCGATCCAGTTATTTTGCCCCCCTATCTGCACCAGATATCTTAATGTTGAGCATCGTCCGACCCAAATCCGATCTTTGGCCTCGTTTACATCTGGTCACTTCATGTGTGTAGTATCAGCAAGATTTTAGCCACATGCATTTACTAGATTGCTGTGTGCTGCAGTTGTAACTGGTGTTTTGATTGTACTGGGAGGAGTTTTGGTTGTCGGACGCATTTGAGAAAGGCTGATGTGTTGAAGTTTCTATAATGTGGCTTAAATCCGTCTCAGACCACTACCGAAGGTGGTTTGAGCAATCAGATTATCAGTTTTAAATGTCTTGGGAGTTTTTAGGTGTGTGTGGCTTGACCATATCCAGATATAATTCTGGCCAGGGATGTACAGGATGTCTGCATTGCAAAGTGTGCATGGACAACAATATTCACATTGTCAGATATGCAATGTCACATAAGGGAGAATAAATTAAATGGTACACACGCGGTTTCCATTTCCCATGACCTTGATCTTTCAGAGACATGATTATATCAGTATCATTTGTTTTACTCATTATAGGTTGCACCAAGTGCATTATGAATAGCATAAGGTTGCACCATTGATTGAAAAATATTTTGCAGTGTATGTGTCTTAGGTTTTCATGTCTTCCTGTGTTGTTGAATTCTTGTCTTTTTACTGATTACTGATTCTGTGAAGCTGCTTTGTGGCAACCAAAATTTGATTTAATATCACTGAAAGAAAACTATTGCAATATAATTTTTTCCCAGTATCGTGCAGCCCTGATATGACTCACAAAGCGAGTCATATCAGGGCTGATGTGTGTCTCTCTCTCTCTATATATATATATATATATATATAACACACACACACACACACAAATGTGTTTCTATAAATAATGTTTATTCATACTGAAGTAAAAGCATGTTGTTTTTAATAACCAGTTCATATAATGAGACATAATGGACTGATTTATTTGGTAGCAACTTTTATGAAAGGACAGTTTTAGACTTAAGTGTGTTTAAGAGCTTGTGATCTTCCTGAAAATAATAAAATGGAGCAAATCCCAAACCACTGGGTTGAATTGCAAACATCCCCAATTATTACCTTGCCTATGTGTGTTTTCTTTGGGGTGTAGATTTACTGCGTGTCGATGTCAGACAAAAGTCTTGTATATCCCTAATGTAAACTTTACAGGAGAAGGAAAACCTCCTTTTCTTTCAGTGGAAGTCAGTGTCAGTGTTTTGTACATTTCTATTGTAAATGTAAAGAACTGCCTTTGTGCGTTTGTACGTGCCATGGGCGTCACGCAGCAGACAGGGTAATGATAGCTCGTAGCTGCATGTTTTGGTTAAGGCCACTTATAACCGTATAACCTACCAAAAATACATATTAGACCACTGGAGTGAAGGCATTAATTAAACCAACATCAATTACGTGAGCTTGGGCTTTGTTTATGGTAAAGGGGCATTAATAACACAACCTTGCAAAATGAGCATTGTGATCTAGCCAATGTAACAGAGTTCTAGCTATTTCAGTTTTATGCCTCAAACAAAATACTTAATGCATGTATGTGACAGTAATATCATTAATATAAAAATTATTCATTGAAAAATTTAAGATCACTTGAGTTTTAGATCTGCACTTTTACATTTACAATTAAGGCATTTAGCAGACGCTTTCATCCAGAGCGACTTACAAAAGTGCTTTACTATTTACCCAAGAAAAACCTCAGCTAGTTAGAAAAGACTAATAGTTTAAAGATACCTCTAAGCTTTAGACATTACTAAACTACTCTTAAGCTGCATTCCTGTCAGCTGGGAAGTTCATATAATTATTTCTGCTAAGAAAAGCTATTCTCATACACTGTGTATTAATGTCCTGTTAATCCTGCTGTGTACAAAAGTTGCAGTTAAAAATCCCTTGGGTAACTGTGGACGTTACATGTGGTAATTTACCTTTAATAATCGTAGACACTCAATCAGTCTGATGGAAAATCTTTCACTGATCAACGTGGCTGTACAGTCATCAGCCAAGACATGGTTGGTATCTGAGGTTTTGCTTCTTTAGTATAAAACTGGAGATGCTAGGCTTATGTTGCTAACAAGTACTGGACTTGGATGTTCACAAATCTCATTTTTCTAAACACATGCACAAAACATTTCCAAACCTCACCTGAAACACACTCAGATCTTCTTCCAGATTGGGCGCAGTCAGTGCATAAATTGCTTAAATATATATACACAAAGATAAGTTGGATCATGGGGAAGCTGTTCTCAACAGTAACCGTTCTAACATTTTAGCTTAAAAGTTTAAATAAATTGGATACATTGCTTAGTTGTGGTGGTTTTAAAGTTATTGTAGCTTCTCAATAGATTTTAAAATTATTTAAATGAAAATTGTTGGTGTTTATCTGTCAGGGTGTTAAAGAAGCAAAACCTTGCCTTATTGACTTCATCTGGGTTAGACATGGACTTTTTCCTTTCATGGGCATCATAGCTTTGCTTCCCCTAGACTGTTTTATTCCTTGGTGCTCTAGATAGTACGTGAAGCTTTAACGGACTGTGCTGCTAACTTTACCTTGAGCTGTGAACATGCTCCGACCAGTAACACTTTGGAACAGCTGTACAAACATCAAATGAACCATGGGAGCACTGTGTCAGCATAGTAGGAGCTTGTGAAACCAGAGCTGCTCTAAAAATCTAAGCCTTGGTCAAGAACTGTTCCAGTGTGTTGACCCGACGCTCCTCTTTTCCCTCCGCAGTTCTCTGGGAGTGGGGCTGTCCATGCTGGGCAGGATGGAGTCGAACGTACCCAGTTCTGGAAAACGCATCCGCAAGCCGTCTCTCCTCTTCGAGGGTTTCGAGAGTCCGGCTCTGCCGCACGCCCCTTTGCCAGGACCACCACTTCCTCAGCAGCCCCCTGTCAAGGACCCCAGCCGCCAAGGCCGAGTGACCAACCAGCTGCGGTTCCTACAGAAGGTCATGGTGAAGGCCCTCTGGCGCCACCATTTTGCCTGGCCTTTCCACGAGCCTGTGGACGCGGCTCGACTCAACCTGCCGGTGAGTGGAGTCCAAGGGCTGTGTTCAGTAGGCACGGCGTTGGAGAATTGGCCTTATTGACAGTTCTTTGTTTTTAAGAAGATTCTGATGCTTGCCAATGTGTTCAGAGAACCGTGGTTCTCCAGAACCACTTATAGTAAATGATTATTGGGCCAGTGTTTTCTTTAGCTCTGACATTTCCTGTCTAAGGAGCCAGTCAAAAAAATGTTTCTGCTTCCTAACACACAAGCCAGGTAATCAAAACTCTGAGTCATCTGCTATATACGTCTGTTTATAAGTGTATTGAGCTGAAGCTGAATAGAAATATGGACATTCTGGAGTCCCTGGAGGCTGAACTGAACCCCTGGCAAAGCTCACCGTTCTTTTTAAGCCTTCACAAATCCTGCTTTCTTTTGGGGACTGTTTTCCGTGTGTTTGTGTAGGCAACCGGGCTTATACATGTTCTATATTTACCTCGGCAGCAGAGCGATTTCACCACATATGAGCCAGTTAATGATCGATGTGTTTTTTTTTTTTTTTTTCCCTCCTAGGACTATCATAAGATCATCAAGCAGCCTATGGATATGGGCACCATCAAGAAACGACTGGAGAACAACTACTATCGCAACGCCAGCGAGTGCATTCAGGACTTTAACACCATGTTCACGAACTGTTACATCTACAACAAGGTGAGAACCCTCACTTAACCCCCGACACTCGCGGTCTGCACGACCAGAAACCATGGAGGTTGCTATGGAAACGGTCTCTGGTGATTTATTCATTACCCCAATGTGAGCAGCTAGCGTCGTCGTCACAGTTGTTGTTGTTGTTGTTCACAGGCAGAACGGCAGCATTACTCAAGATACATTTTTTAGTTGCAGATTAATTGCAGCTCCACACACGTAATGAACGGAGTAGAATTGCTGTTGCTCGTTTTTTGGATTAGTGAGCGGGAGAATCTGAAAGTGTTGTTCGGTTGTTCATATCACAGCCTACAGATGACATAGTGCTGATGGCCCAGTCTCTGGAGAAGGTCTTTCTGCAGAAGGTTGCGCAGATGCCCCCGGAGGAGATTGAGCTCCCTCCTCCTGCGCCAAGAAGTAGAGGTGTCAAGGTTGGGAAAAGTCGTAGAGGCAGAGGTGAGTTCAAGAGGTTGTTTTAAGGTGTAATCTCTTTCTGCTGTACGTGTGGTGCATGACCGGTTATTATATGATTTAATTATGCAGAAAATAACAGCAAAATCTGTGTATTCAACACTTTCATTAATCGTTAAGTTTTAAATATGTGTGATTTAGTGCTGGACCAAAATCTGCAGATGTGTGGTGGTGGTGGTGGGGTTATTTGTGTCACTGAGGGCGCATGCACAAATGCTTACTTTCCAGAGTAACAAGTTCAGAAACGCACTAAAGCCTGGACCAAGTCACAAAGGCCTCGCTAATCAGCTTGGGTGTGAATGAGAAGAGATGGTGAGCTCTGCAGTGTTTTAGCTAACCAGGGCTGCCATCTGACAAGTAGTAAATGCAGATGACTTCCACTTTTCTTGAAGTGACAACACCCAGTTTGTGCTGGGTGTGCAAAGCTGCTTAGTCTACAAAACCCACAGTTTTGCCACAAATTAGTTCAGATGCTCTCAGTAAAATGCTCCGAAACCCTGAAAAATGTTTAAATCTTTGTAAAAAAAAGTCTCTAGTAAAATTATCTTTTAAAATTTCCATTTTATTTTATTGAAAAGTATAATTATTAGATGGAGCACCATCATACCAGAGAGCACAGTTCTACTGCTCCACAGCTCAATGCTGAGGGGGCTTTATAACCCTCTACCCCACACCTGGCATTAGGCATGGAGCCAATAAGTTCCAGAAATTTGGGTGCTATTGGCCGTACTTCTGCACAGGGATTAGGCAAGCTGGCTGAATGTATTAGATAGAAGGGATGTCCACAAACTTTGGGCTTTTGGTGTATACTGTAGTGAGTTTTTTTTGAAGAATTTTCACTAGTTGTTGCTGTAAATACCAAAGAGTGAGAGGTTCTTTCACATTTGGCATCTGCAGAACGATGGCTAAAATCAGGTTTTTAAAATAAAAGCAGGTAATGTTAATCATGCTGAAGTATTCATTACGTTCTTGCTTTCTTGGATGTATGTTCATGCGTGGTGAACAAGAGACCCAAACAGTTGGAATCGTTCTGTGTTGAGCATTGATTGAGTTGATCTTGTGGTTGCATTGAAACAGCACAGTGATTGCACACACTGCTATTTACCACATCCTCTCTTAAAATCAATGTGCAGTCATAGAGAAATCATAACACTTCTCTTCCAGATTGTGAAACACTACCAGAAAGGGTCTTTGAACTAGCTGTTCAGAAGTGTTTTCTCTTAATGTTGGTTGGGATTTTTGAATGAAGAAGGTGGTTAATGTTATTTTCCCTGCCTGCTTGTGCGTGGTTACATAATTACAATTCAAGCCATTACATTTTGATGGATGAAGAATTTCATTTTTGAAATGATGTCCTGTGATGAATCGCAGGCACATGAAATAAGGAAATCCTTCACTTTGTTTGCAGGTTTACTTAAATTAATATGCTGCATTGTTTAAAAATGATCTCTAATGTTTAAAAACTGTCCCCTTCTCTTAGGAGGTGTGACTATAGCCCAGCAGGTCCCTGCGGTGTCCCAGTCTGCCTACTCTCCCTCCTCTCCAGATACTCCAGACTCCAGGTTTTCTGGCTCTCCTCATATGATGCTTAGCAAACCTGCCCCACCTCCAACCCTCATGACTTTGCCCCCCACACAGCCCACTGCCAAGGTACTGAACAGAAATGTATTTTAAATGCAGTATTTAAAGATCAATATGCTGTTGTCATAGTATGGAGTGGGGGTTGCTGATCTAGTCCTCACAGTATGGAGCTGAATTAAAAGGAATTCATGCAATCACCAAGACTTTGAATGATGTGAACATGCAAATGTGCTTTGGTTTATGAAGTGTTGGAGAAGTATTGTTAGGTTTGTTTATGTATGTGCTCCTATTAGAAAAAAGACAGCTGTTTGAGGACAGTAAAGTCTAATTCTGTCTCTTAGAAAGATGTATTGGGTCCCAAAACCTCTTATTCTCATTTTATATTTACAGTTACCCATTTTGCATCTTAAAGGACAGTTATAATGGTTCCTTAGGTGTGTACTAAATATTTTGTCGCTAATACATATATAATATCTACTCACAGAGCGGTCAATGGTACGATTTGTAATGGGAAAGCCATGGTTCTATACATTTGGCACAATTTGCTTATTTCCTCTGTCTCCCCACAGAAGAAAGGGGTGAAGCGCAAAGCAGACACCACCACCCCCACAACCATGGGCTTCCCGGTGGCTTCCGTCAGCCGCGTGGGAGGCATGGGCAAGGGCCGTGGGGGTGCAGCAGGGGGTCTGCCCTTGTCCCTTTCACCTATGCCCATCTCTCCAATGCCCCTGGACTGTGTTCCCAGTCTGGTGCGGGGAGTAGGTACGAGCGAGACTGTCCACCTGCAGCCTGTAATGGGTCGACCCCTGAACCGCCGGCCCATCAAGCCTCCTCGCAAGGACCTTCCCGACTCTGTGCGGCCCAGCCGACCATCACGGCGAGGGAAACTGAGCCGGCAGCTACGGTACTGCAGCGGCATCCTCAAAGAACTGCTGTCCAAAAAACACGCTGCCTACGCCTGGCCCTTTTACAAACCTGTTGATGCGTCAACACTCGGCCTGCACGACTACCACCACATCATCAAACACCCGATGGACCTCAGTACCATCAAGGTCAGTTCGGTGTTTGGGTGTACATGTCGGCTCATGCATTTTGAGTGTGCTAAGTGTTGTCATCTCTTCTGGAACACTGAACAACCTTGCATAAAAATGTAGACCAATATTAGAAAGCCTGTAAACTTATGTAAGCCTTATAAACTTATATAGCCTGTAACTATATTACATATTGTTGCTTTAAACAGAAGTGTTTAGTTAAAAATAGCTCTATATATATATATATAGATAGATAGATAGATGGATGGATATAAAATAAAAAGTTTTGTATCTACAGATACTAACGTTTTCAGTGTCTTTTGGGTCAGGGAGTATTGTGGCAGTGTTGTACATGCACACTCAAGCAATCAGCTGTGAGCACAGTTCAATAGCTCTGCTATGTGTCTGTGATCTGCTATCTCTCACTTGTCACTTTGTCTCTGCCTGTCTCTCTCAGAGGAAGATGGATGAGCGGGAGTACAGGGACTCGCAGGAGTTCAGCGCTGATGTCAGACTCATGTTTTCCAACTGCTACAAGTATAATCCCCCAGAGCATGATGTGGTGTCCATGGCACGTAAACTACAGGTACACATGCAAACACACTGCTTACAACATGTGAGCACTGTTGAGAATGTGTTTGAGCAGTACAGTGTGGAGTTGAGCCTGATTTCGAGGGCCCAGAAATCTCCCACATGCACTGGTAGGTTAAAAAAAAGAGCATGGCTCGCTACCTGAGCTGAATGTGGGCTAGAATATGTTGTCTGTTACTAATCTACAGACAGTGGAATGCAGTGAAGCTGACAATGTTTGCCCATTTAAGCAAGTGATGTGAATTTTTTTTTTTTTATTAGTGCTGTTAATGTTAAAATGTTAATGCACCTGATGAATCTGCAAACTTTTTACAATTAATTTAATTGAATTATTTAACTTTTATACCTTTTAATGCAAATTAATCATCTTACCAAGTTTGTGCCCAACTTCCATCGGGAAGTCTCTCTCTTTAGAGTCTAGTGACGTATTGGAGCTGTTATTTAGCGATGTAAACACCGCGTCGCTACTGTTGAGCTCAGAGGGTAGATTACACTTTTCATACTGAAATATGGATTAAATCTCATAACCAACCCTCGTTCTCTTACCCCTCCGTCACTTCTCTCACACAGCTGCCCCTCTCTTAGCTCTTAGCTTAATCCAGCCCAATGTCTGGTCATCCATTTATTTCTTAGTTGTTAAATTTTATTGCTTAATCATTATGATTGAGGTTCGTTGTGTTCAAGGCCTCAAGTCCTCAAGACAGTTTATTAGGCATAATTTGTTTGTTCTCTTGCTCAAAAATGTAAGGATGTGATATCTAGTATTTGAACTAGTGATTAATCTGAATTAACCACAGTCTATTGTTTTGATTAAGGGCATTAAACTTTTGAATAGGTAGACCACTAATATTTATGTATTTATTTTGGCTCGCTATTCTGTTTTTCAGGACGTGTTTGAATTCCGTTTCGCCAAGATGCCGGACGAAGTTCTGGAAGAGGAGGAAGAAGATTTGGTGCCCGCGGCTCTAGGCCACAATATGGGCATGATGGGAATGCGGCGCTCCTCCTCGTCTTCATCATCTTCGTCATCCTCATCGTCGTCTTCATCGTCATCACCCTCCTCTTCGTCCGAGAGCGAACCAACCAGTGAGAGTGAGGCGAATAGCGAGAGCAGCCCGAGCTCAGACAGTGAAGAAGAGAGAGCCCAGCGGCTGGCCCAGCTGCAGGACCAGGTGTGCACTCAGGTGAGGGGATTCTCACTTGGTCCAGCGAATACACACTAATTTAAGCAGACGTTCAGCATGCTGGGCATGTCGTCATTATTTGGTTTAAAACATGGTATGAGTACAGTACAGAAGGAGTAAGAAGAAGGAGTAAAGTACAGAAGCAGGGCGTTGTTGTGACATTGAGCGCTCTAACAAGTTTTATCGGTCCCTTAAGTCAATTTTCTCATTCCAGGAAGTCCTAAAACTGCTTGCATATAAAACAGATTAAGGATTAACCCTAAGTTAAATATCTAAGTGATGCATGTGCATATGCTGTGGGGTGTACTTCTATACATTTCATTAAGCTTAAGAACTGCCCTTCTTATTTAAAGGTGTTATACAGTACTGCACAGGGTTGAGGCATCTAGGCATGTTATTTAAAATAATTTCTCTCAGAAATCGCATTAGAACAGATGCAGGGAAACACATAAATCCAATAAAAAGGAACAAGAGCTTCTCATTCTGAAGAAAAAAAAATAGGTGAGATCTTGTTGGTCAGCTAGTCTGAAGAACAGAGCTCAGTTCTTCCAGGTTTCTCCTGGACGCCCCCCAGTCCAGCCAGCACAGCGTGGAGGATGTGTTCAACTACAGCAGCAGCAGCAGCAGCAGCAGCAGCTCACCTAGTTTACCATCATTAAGCCCTGATTTACCAAACTAGGTGTTGATCTGAGGAGAACTCTAAATAACACTAGACTCCATGAGGAGAACTTTGGAGATGTTCTAATGATGAACACAGTGATGGAGAACCACCACCACCACTTTCTGTAGTAATGTTGTTATTATTAGTGTTTATTCTAATATTAGTGTTTTTCTGAGCTAATAAAGACTTACTGCCCTGAAAAGCTTTTTAACCCTAATTTCCACAGGAAACTTTTGCACAGTACTGTAAGTGAAAATTGAGCTCAGAATTTCTAAAACTGCTCTATATGGTAAAAGTGTTAAGTTGAGTGTGCCATCTTTCTGCTGCAGCTGCGAGCGGTGCACGAACAGTTGGCGGCTCTGTCATCCACCCCCATCGTCAAGCCCAAGAAGAAACGAGAGAAGAAGAAGGATAAAAAGAAAAAGAAGAAGCTGGACAAGCGCAAGGGCAGCCGGAGTGTACCGAGCACCGAGAGGGAGAAGGAGAAACCAAGCAAAGCATCGAAGAGCAAGGCCAGTAAGCCGGCACCATCGTCCACTCAGAGCAAGAGGGCTCCAACCAAGAAGAACAGCAAAAGCAACAAGTGAGAAATCTCTGTTATGGAATGTTAATCCTGTATTTAATTATTGTACTAATGAACAGCAAAGCGATTAGGCAATGCTGGACTACTGTACATTTCCAGGAAATATATATCCCATGTAGAAATCAACACGGGCCCAAATAGCTGTTGATGCGTTCATACCAAAAAGAAAAAACCTTAGTAAAGAACAAAGTCCATTTAAATCTCTGAAATTATTTAGACAGAGTTTAAGTGCACCTCCTATGTGGGATATTTTAAATGTATAGTTAGTATATTAGTATATAGTATATTTTAAATGTATAGTGAAAATTATCCTATCCTAATAGCGCAGAGAAGCTAAAATTGTTACATATAGAGCAATTATTAGACATATTATAATAATTTAACAAAAACAAAGTTAGCTTTTATGTTTTTGTTTACAAACAAAACGTACTCTGTGATATTACCATGTTACATGCCCAGCCTATTTCTGGAATAGGACCTTGAATCTGTAGTTTAGAAGCTGCTTTAGTCCATATCCATGGTTTTCTTTTTGCTGCATGCCCTGAAAAT
Organism: Salminus brasiliensis; assembly: GCF_030463535.1. Taxonomy (NCBI): domain Eukaryota; kingdom Metazoa; phylum Chordata; class Actinopteri; order Characiformes; family Bryconidae; genus Salminus; species Salminus brasiliensis. Next base: position 93,048,105 of record NC_132878.1, read on the forward strand.
GTGGTCATACTTTGTGCTTGTGGCATATCTTAAAATAAACCCTGCAAATTGATGCCTTTACACCATTGACATAGCTGACGTCAGTGAATCACAGCCCTATTTTGGATGCGGTATTGATCTGACACATTATTTTTGTCAGCTTAATGGACGTGTGCTTTTGTTGCCCTGTTAAACCACACCGCTATTGTTGATATGGGGGGCAATTTCTGCCCTTGTACATTTATACTGAAAATGGCAGTGGGTGGCAAGGCTTAGATTATTTGGTAAACTTGGGTTAAACAAACCCAACACTACTTCTTTATCCCAAAGATAAAGTTGTAAAAGTCTGACGTACCAGCATAGGTTCAGGCTCATGACAAGAACCATAATCGTAACAAAAAAGGACTAGAAAAGTGCATTTCCTGACTGAAATCGAACCAAAATCAACAAGAACCAGAAACTGTGTACTACAGGTTATGAAACTTGGGCGCTTTTGGTGGGTTTTTTTTTTTCTTTCTTTTTTTTTTTTTCAGTCCAGTTTATCATCTCCCTTTCTGTGTCCCAGGACTACCAAGAAGTCGACGCCTGCAGTGTCTCGTTTCTCCGCGGCTGCAGCTGCAGCCCCTGTAGCTCACTACGACTCCGAGGAGGAAGAGGATGTCCTGCCCATGAGTTATGACGCCAAGCGGCAGCTTAGCCTGGACATCAACAAGCTCCCGGGCGAAAAGTTGGGCCGCGTGGTTCACATTATCCAGTCCCGTGAGCCGTCACTCCGCGACACAAACCCAGAGGAGATCGAGATAGACTTTGAGACTCTGAAACCATCCACGCTGCGTGAGCTGGAGCGTTATGTCATGACCTGCCTGCGCAAGAAACCACGGAAACCCTACGGTGAAGCGCCAGCGAGTATGTACAACCATTTTATCTCGATCACTTTGTTTCTTTGTCTTTTTCGACAGTAAATTTGTTACGATTTCCTCCATGTCTTTGCTGAAGTTGCAATATCCCTTACCTTTGAAACATCAGCTTTTGATTGGAAAATTATTTATTATTGATATTTATTTTCGTTCAAACTGGCATTTTCATCATTATATCAGTGCTATGATAATATAACAAGAAGAGAAAAGTAAACCAACTGTTTTTCTGTGTTTAGTGGCAAAGAAGGCTGGGGGTGGGAAGTCACGTGAGGAACTGGCTCTGGAGAAGAGAAGGGAGCTGGAGAGGAGACTCCAGGATGTTAGTGGACAACTCAACTCTGTCAAGAAGCCCCAGAAACCCAAAGGTGAGACATTGTGTATGTAACCATAGTGTGTGCATAAGCCTGCAATAGCAATAACTGCTTCCTGAGGGTTGGATGAAGCACCATCATTCTAAAGATTAGAGTTTTTGATGTCCTAGGTTCTAGATCCACGGCCTCTTTTCCACTGCAGGGCCAAATGGTCCATGTATCCAAACTGTGAAACTATGTGAGGTTTGGTGCAAGTGTGGCTAGCTAACGGATAGCTATAGCCGTGGTCCTGGCATAAAGCCCTATATATATATATATATATATATATATATATATATATATATATATATATATATATATATATATATAATCATGAACATAGTCCGGCACAGCTGTTATTTCTCATCTTTTAATACAAAAACTCTGCAAATCGCGTTTAAGTGCTTGCCTCACAAAAGTAATGCTAGTTTCCAGTAAGCAAGTTCAGCCTGTGCTAGTGCTGTTGGAGATGTTGGACGAGCCTGGCTGGCTGGCTGGCGGGCGGGCTGTGCTAACGCCACCCTAGCTGACTCACGTATGCTCAACGTTATTATGCACACAGTGCACTAAAGTGTACGTTTCTCTACACCTGAAGAGATGCTAAAAGGCAATTCTTGTGCTTTTTAGATACAGTATTTGCCATTTTCTGTACTGGAAACGTAGAGCGAGTCATCGGATCCCTGTCATTTAAGCCCTCTCACTGAAGGGTTCTGTTGCCCCAAGTACAATTAACTAACCTTGCTCAGACCCTTTAGGCCCTGCAGTGGAAAAGAGGTCCAAGTGTCCTTTGGTTTAATGAAGAGTTCAGTGTAAATATATTAATACAATATTGTTCTTGTTAAGCTTTTTATATTATATATATTATACATTTAACTGGATATTATGATAATCCATAATTAATTAATTGATCCTAACATTTCAAAATTGATGAGGTTTGATAAGGAGACATGCCTTCATTTCACTAGAAGACGTTTCAGCAGTACAGCTTACAGTACATTTAGTGTTAATGGACAAAAATACAAAAGCGATACTCCCTTTTGTTAAAGCTTATGTATCTCTCTCCTCTCACTTTCCTTACTCAGTGGAGAAATCCAGCAGCGTGGAGCAGCATGCTGTGCCCACTCGACTCAGCGGCAGCAGTTCAAGTTCAGACTCTTCTTCGTCGTCTTCATCTTCTTCCTCCTCCTCCTCAGACACCAGTGACTCAGACTCCAGGTGATCAGTCACTAAGAGAGCCTAAACGGGGCCTCACTGGAGCTCCAGGACGTAGATTGATATTGTGGGACATTCTGTCACAGTAGACCTTTTAGGGTGATCTGGAGATTGAAGGGAGAGAAAGTGGGGGAAAAAAAGAAAGAAAGAAAGAAAAAAAAAGACGGCGACGCACCAATCACTACATTTTTCCACAGTGGACACAGTAATGTATGACTGTAAATCCCTGAAATCTGTTAGTGTGTTGATTTGTTTGTAAAAAAAAAAAAAAATGTACATAATGTAATGGATTAATTTTTCTTTTATAAAGAAGACTTTTATAAAAATGCCCATAGTGGGAGACTTTAAATGGGGTTATGTGGACGTAGAAACTGCGCTGCTATCTTTAGTTGGTAAAATGAGAGTTGGTTTTGTTTGCATTCTGAGGATTTAGCGCTCTGTTCGAATTCTTCATTCCCCCCCACAAACCGTGACTTTTGAGGCGTACCCAAAGTGGGAAGTTCCTGAAAGCTTGCCTCTGTCGTAATTAAGAGGAATAATCCAGCGTTTTAAACCTAATCTACGGCTCATGCATCTGTCCCGTACCGTTCAAAGCCGCTGACATTAATTAATAAGTGCTTGCAAAAGGATGGAAACCCTTTCAACTCAATTTGTGCTTATGATAGAAGCTGTTGGCAGTTGCTGAATTCTGTGAAATAACCATTTTAAACATCTGACAATGTAAAACACTGGTTACAGGATGACAGACTGTGAGGATGTCTTGCGTTTAATCGTACTCTTGCTTTCTGTAAGGTTCTGATATCTGTGGCAGGAGCCTGTGGAAACTAGTACAGTGCTAATGAATCATAAAGGAGCCTCCAGCATCCAGCCATGTTTAAAGCCTGATCCAGTTCTGTGTTCTTGTTTTGTTTCTTTAACCCCTCTGTTCTAGCAGAGCGCCCTCTGGTGTCCTGTAGGTGGTCTTATTTCCAGCCTGCAGCAGTGGGGAGCCGTTGACGTATTGCTCACGCTGCCCAACCAACTCCGTTTCGTTGTACTTTTCATTGCACTGACATTTTCTGTTCTATCATAAATTATATATAGCTATGTGGGGAAACGCACTCCAGCTACATCGTAACTCTTGAATTAGAAGTGGTTAGAAACTGGACTATAACAGAAATGCAGTTTTACAGGACACAAGACTACTGCATTCTTCAGTCTTAAACCAGCACTCAGCAGTGCTTAGTAGCCTGAAATGCACACCTGATCATGGTACATTCACCACCTCATAACATAGTTATATAGTGTGTAGTGGTACACACTCTGAACTGACATTGTACAAGACGTGATTTGACTGCAGTATTGTAAAGGAACTTATAAGATAACGCACTATAAAATGACCATTTATATATACATTTTTAAAAAGTCACTACCAAATTAAATCACATTATAGAAACTTTTTGCTAATCTTGATGTAGCTTCAGTATAATCACAAATACTTGGCATTAAACTACTCCGATTGGAACAAGGGGCAAAAAGGGTCATCCCTATGTAGCATCTCCGAGAGAAGAATATTGTAGAGCTGCGGCCTGTTTTACCAAATGTAGGCCTGTGCCATGGTAACAGCCCCCAGTACAATTAAACTCACTTATCACCACAAATAAATCAACATATTTCAATATTTGTGTGCCATTTGCATTTCAGTTGTTTATTACTAGGTGTATTGCACCTTTTGTGGGCAAATGTGATTTTTGTGGACGCAGGTTAAACTTGCTATGTCTAATGTCACTATGTCTGCACTCCTGCAGAAGCTAAAAATTGCCATTATTACCATTCAGGCCAATTCCACCTGCTCCTGCTCCTACTAGTAGGAATATTCCTGTTATTGTTATAAAGCCAGTGTAACCATTTAATAGTTATTTTCCAAAAGTTACTTGAATATAAGGGTACTTTGTTACTGGCTCAAACCCTGAAGGCATTCTACATGCAACTACAGAATTCAGCAACCGTCCATCGGCTTTTATTATATGTCTATTTTGATTTATTGGGTTTTTGGTTCTTATCTTGCGTACAGGGAAACGCATCAAAATATGTCTGGCCTAGGTCTGATCCAGACATAGGAGGTTCTTTAGAGTGAACGTTGCTTCTTTAGGTGAGCAGTTTAGATGGTTGCATGGTGAGGACACGTGCTTTAGATTAATTGACGAACAGGAATGCACAAATATCTGAATTTGGAAGAAGGCTCAAGCCGAGTTCTTTCGCTGTGTGTGTTGGCAGAGCTGTGCAGTGTGTAATGATCAGCCAAAGGGAGGAATCGCTGTTCTTCAAATAGTTGCTTCAGAATAGTACATGCGCTGCAGCTCATGCCGTGATCAATCGTCTGTTTATACAATAGATCTTTGATTTCTCTTTTTTGTGTGTTTTTGTGTTTGTTCGTTTGACTTGGATTTTACTTCATCGAATATGAATGTGATTTGGACCTCTCAAACGATGGGCCATGAGCCAAAGTTCATTGCGGTAGACAAATTAGAATTGTTCATCCAGCGTTTCTAACGAGCCCCATGTTATTAGTGCAGGCTGGAACGACCTCCGTTGCACAATGCCGATTGAGTCGCCACTTGCTTTCCATTCCTTATTAGCAGGGATGGCGTTTGTGACTGGTGTACTGCTTTTAAAGGGGAGAAACACAAGGTTTCCAGATGGGAAAGGAGCAGTGAAGTATGTTATCCTTTATAGTAGTCTAATGTTGTTAGTGATGGGCTTTTGTTAGTCGGTTTGGAAACTTATGGGGAGCTTCTGGGAAGAAGAATCAGAGCTAGCGCATGAAAGTAACGGCTTGACATTTTATTATCTATTTCCTGTATATAATCTCAGATCAGATCTCAGCTGAACATGGTTCTAGTTTTTCTTTCTTCTGCTTTTTGTACCGATGGTCTTTTTAATTTTCTTTCCCCAGTGTAAAGAACATCACCCGTTCCTTGTGACCCATGCAAGCTGCACAGATGCAACATTCCGTTACTGCTATATTTATATTTAGGCTGGTAGACCATTTGAAATGTATATTTAGTTTGGTTTTACTTGAGTGCAAATACACATATGCCGACTGGACAAATGTGTCTGTGTCTGTTTTTGCCTTTTTCTGCATGTCACTGGAGTATTTTTTTGTACAGTAAGCTTTAAAATCTCGTTTACACCTTCCATTAATAAGTTTGACTTATCCCAGTCAAGACCTGTATTGGGTTTCTTCTGTAGTTTTGCCCTGGGGCTGCAAGGCTAATGCAGCTGTCCCACGGTTTGTCAGAAATTTAAGGCTTTACAAAGTAGTGTAATTTTATATCTGATCAATCTCCTGTCAATAAATCCCACCTCTACCCTGTTCACTGTTCAATGACCAAGTCCTAACCACCCCATGCCCATCTCCTCCCTTTTAACCCATGCCCATCTCTAATTCCTTACTCCACCTTTAATGAGGGAAAGCAGAAAGGAGAAGCCACCTGAAACCAGAGTTCTTTCCTGTCTCCTCGGAAATAATCATAAGCTGATGGCATGGTCTGAACTAGCAAAATAGGTCATAACCATGATGACTGGTGCATTAAACTGATGTACGGTGAATGTTTGCTCTGTTTCCTCTAGGGATGTGCATTTGACAAGTTTTTATTTTTGAATATATAATTTGATTAATGACTGAGATCAATGATTAATGATTTGCAGTTCTTACTTAAAAGAAGGGTGGACTTGTGCTCAAGGGCTAAATCAACATGTTAATTAAAGTGTAATTGAGCTGCAAAAACCTTTGACAGCACATTTTATTATAAAAAAAAATTGCAGTATTTTTTTTTTGCCTAATGTAAGAACCCTAGAAACTAGGAATTATTAAAATGTAAATTAATAATAATAATAATAAAAGCTTTCTACTGCTGTTTGGTAGTCACTTCAAGGACAAGTAAAACTGTGAATGCTCGATTTCCATTAAATTAGTTGTTGCCCTTGTTTTAGCTTCTGTTCTGCACATTGGCTCTGTAATTGCAGTGCAGTCTTGGTGGATTGACTATGGTTGGGACAAGGGGGGGCAATTAACATCCATCTCTATACTATGGTCCGATAAGGCTGGATTCCATTCTGATGGATATATGATGCAGCCAGTGGCACAGGAAACATTTCACTGGTAGGAGGAGGAGTTATTTCAATTAAATACCTGCTAATTCTGGAAGCTACGCTTACACGGTCTGTAATAATCTGAAGAAGCTCAGAGAAAAGATGATCCAAAGCACTTGCATGAAGAATGTCGGGCATGGACACCTAGGTATTCAATAGCAAATTCAGCTCTGAATCAACATTACTGTATGTTTCTATAATAAAAGCAGCACATCTCTTCTTCAGTCGGCCCAGAGGAAGTTGCTTCTGGAGGTGTACCACTAATAATTCTGAAAAAAAAAAATTGTTTAAATAGATCAAATTTCTTTAAATTGAACCCTATTGTTTTTTTTTTTCAAGGAAGAGATTTCTGACCGTCATTTGACAGTTTTTTTTTTTTTTTACAGTGTGTTTGTGGTCTGCTTTGAGTCCACATCAAGTTTCCAAAATGTCTCTGGCAGATCGAGCTGCTGATGTTGATATTCGTGATGATTGCATGCTTGCATTTGTGAGAGCCACACCGCACAGTAGACTAGTGCACATCCACGCCTGTGTGGACTAAACCTTCCAGGAGGTTGCGGTCATATGAGGGGTTTGCCTAGCCTCTCTGGTCAGCATACAAGCAGCTCTATCTGAGATGGACTTGGAGAACTTGCCTTGACTTCCACAGATCCCCTTAACTTCCGTTTCATAATGCCACGCTGGACAGTGGGACTTAAAAGCTGGAGCTTCGATATCTTAGTGGTTTGTAGTTTTGTAGCACTGTAGGCAATACTTAGCTTCATTTTCAGACCATCTGACAGCTGCTTAGAAGAGCTCATGTTTGAAGGTGTGAGCAGAGAGAATAGTTATTAGCTGATGGTTGCTAATGACCATTAATATGGATCATTTTGTGAATTATTTGTGAGAAAACAATTATAAATTTATTTAATATATATATAAACAAATATAGTACAAACCGGACAAATGCATGAACATACATTTGTTTAATCTCAGTTGTGTTTAATTGTGTTCTGGGCTTTTATTTATTATTATAATACAATTTCTTAGTGCAGGGTCTTCAATGTCCCTTATACCCAGGTTTATTCCAAGTCCACGATCCATCCTTGAGCAAAAACAACACTGTGGGAAAAACAACTGCTGTTCAAACCCCCCCCCCCTTCTTTCTGACCCCTATTGATAGGAGTTAGAGTGAGTGCAGTAAAACATTAGTACCAGGATTGTATAACTATTTAACAGTTAACATATTATTATTATTATTATTCTTATTTAGGTGGAATCCTGTCTGAGGAGTTGAAATTGCAAATAAACAAAATAAATAAACAGCCAAATAATGAAAAAAAAGGATTGATTAATTATATTAGTTAAAATTAATTAATTAAAAGTAATTAATTTGTGCTCATTATTGTTTTTATTATTGAATCTAAATAAATATATTTGACTGAATTCACTGTCTGAAAAACAAACTCACCACCGTCCACAAACACATTTAAAATACGCTTTGCTCTAAATTCTCCCAAATCTTCCAATTTCAAGTAACATTCCCACTGAGTGAGATCTTCCTTCTCAGTTATTTTGAATGAATCTGATCTGGATGAATGTGGCAGTAATTCTCTTTTCTTTAATTGTCTAATTCCCCTTTGATCCAGCGGTCTTCCAATGTAATGTAAAACTGCCCTATAGCAGCTGTGAGTTCTCAGGCTCTGCAGCAGGACTAAAGTCAATGATTAACAGTGATAAGCCTGTGAGGTGACAGAGTGGCGTCTGCGATATAAGCGTGCTGTGCCCACTCCACCTGTCCTGTCCTGTGCGTCCAAAGGCCCAAACATGCCGTTGGTTCCCGTATCAGCCCTGTGGATGCTGTCCCTGGTGGCTTTGGCCCAGGGAGATTCAATGGAGAACTCGTTTGTGGTTCGGGCCGGGACAAGATTCACATCCCGCTCCTACACCTCCATGCTCTCTGTGCCCAACGGGGAACGCTTCGGCCTCTGGTCGTGGCCCGAGATGTGCCCGGAAAACTTCTTCGCTGTGGGATTCAGCCTGAGGGTAATGTCACTGCTAACATATGTATCAGTTAGCAACTAAAAAAATATATTTTGGCAGACAAAGAAGACTTATTTGAACCTATTTTTAATAAAATCCTTTATAATTTAATGGTAAAGATGTAAACACCATCAAGTCACATCAATTCAGAGTGTAAAATGCTTAGTTCTAAAGACATTTACAGATTGGTGGAAAATCAGCAACCAGAAATCTGAAAAGTTAATGACCTTCATTTTTATAAGAGATACCAATTTTTTTGTATATTATTAACAAGTAAACATACAGATCACAGGACATTTGTTTACAAAGCCCGAGATACGCCAAAGTTCTTCACAATAGCTGTTGCATAGAGTTAATCATTACTGTTAGATACCAATAACAGTAGGAATGTCCCCATCCAATCCAGTGGATCAGGATCGAGCCGTCCCAGGCATATTTTAGAGGACCGGGTGTCAGCTATTTTAATCCTAGTCCAGTTCCGAGTCTTTGTTTTAACTACAGTATTCAGAGCTCCGTCTGGTGTCCTTAAGGCGCCATTAACAGACATACCCCAGCCGGCTGCAGCAGCAGTGCGGACGTTCTCAGAAGGTAAATAAAGGAGTTGAGGTTCTGCAGTGTGGAGCTTTTTTCCAGTGGAACCTGAAAACAGACCATAATATCTGACCCTTTATAAAACTCTCACTGAAACGCTCTCACTGTTTTACCAGCGGGAGAACCAGACAACCGCTCACTCGCCTTTCTCTGTTTATAAACCAGCACTGAAGAACCCATTCAGAACCGAGTGGAGGCTAATGCTAATCACACACACACACACACACACACACACACACACACACACACACACACACTCTATAGAAACCCCAATCAGACACATAGCACATTCACCCACTATCACCAGTTATTACACACCAGTAGACCAACAACCACAGATACCAGTCCAGAGTGTGAAGTGATTAGACTGCAGTGTTGTAAAGGAGCTGGGAGCTGATTGGTCAGGGAGGAGATCAGACTGGATTATCAGATATTAAACACTACAAAACAGTGATTTTAAGAAAAGTCTCGACTAAACTAAATCAGTCAGTCCAGAAAGTCTGATTATAGAAACTGATACTGAAAACAGGGATTTTACTGAACAGATTAATCAGCTGCTCATCTGATCTAAACTGTGGGGCTTCATTATTTATACAAACACAAACATCAGATCAGAATTAGCTGATATTCAGAATTAAGAAACTTTGACTGGATCAGGACATCCCTAAATAATAGTAGCATTAATGATAATAGTAGAGTTTCACCCTCAGTCAACAAACGTCGCTATATTCTCATTCATTTGTACAGATCTGCCTCAGTATTTGATGGCATAGTAGGCATAGTTGTTCTGATTTTAGTCTTATTTATCCTGGTCGCTGTACATTCCAGAAGAGAAGTGGCCTGACAAAAAGTAAAATTAATGAGCAAAAAAATGAGAAATTCCATCTATAATATTAGAAAGAGTGTCTTGAACATAGAACCAATAGACATCCATAATAGGACACTCCCAAAACATAAGCTTGTACATACCAACTGTGAAACAGTAAGCTGGGTGTAGCGTATGCTTTATTGTATGAACTTAAAATGAATAATTTGATAAAATCATACATGTATAAATAAAATATCCTGCATAATTAAATGGCTAATGTGTAATCAAAGTCATCCGAAGTAAATAAAATTGATTTCTATGCTATATGCTTTTTTGTTGTTTTTCGGCAGGTTGAGCCCAATCAGTATGCAGGGGACGACACTGCTCTGAATGGAATCCGTCTTTTCTGCAGCCAGAATGGAGACCGAAGCTTCCTCTACACCGTGGAGTCCAACAGTGGATAGTAAGTACAGCTTCCATACAAATATGCAGCTACGCAAACTCTGCTGGACTGAGCTCATACGAACACTACTGGACTTAACCCCTTAACTGTGGACTTACCAATCAGGTGTTAATCTCGAGACTTATTGGACTTATGGCCCACAGCCCGAACTCCTCCCACTTAGCCATTATAAACAACCTTGTACCCTCCACCTCCCCGTCTCCTCCTCTTTTTCACCTTTTCTCTTCTCTTGCGGGGGGCAGGTGGGGGGGGGGGGGGCTTTAGCTTAATGCATTCTCCTAGAAGCATCACTGAGCCCTCTGAGTTCACCTCCCTGTTTCAGTCATTAAAGGTATTAAAGGGACATATTAGCAAAGCATATGTGAAGTGAATTTGTATGATATTATAGTTATGAGACTGAGGAACTGAACTGCAGACCCACATACAGACCCTTTGGGTAAAGCTGAGTGAATGTGGTCTCACAAAGTATCTAGAAGCCCAGCTGCTATTCAAGTGAAGTGCTCATTATATTGATAATCTATTGGCAAAATACTGGCAACATCACTAGCAAGGCTGAGTGTGGAGTTGGACTCGCTGATGGCAGAGTTGGGGAGGAGGATGCTGTCTGAGCTGCATGCCATTATGGATAATGGCTCCCACCCTCTCTACAACACGGTGATGAGACACAGGAGCAGAATTCAGTGCAAGACTCATTCCACCGAAATGCACCACAGAGCGCCACAGGGGGTCATTCCTACCTGTGGCCTTCAAACTCTATAACTCCTCCCTCAGTGTGTGACACTATGGTTCAGCTGTGCAATACTCAGATTATACTGTTCATAATGATTGTAATTACATAATAGTAATGTAATTCAGTTCAATATGTGCAATAACTTATTATTACCAATTATTATCATTACCAATATGCCATTTTACTACATTCATATAATTTATATATGTACATTTTTCAGGTTTTTCTCAATTTTTTCTCCCTTTGTCCTAAATGTATTTTATTTTATAGAGTGTTTATTTATAGAGTGTCTATTTATAGAGTATTTCATTTATAGATTTATAGTGTTTATTCTTACACACACGGTTGCAACTGTAACAGCTACAATTTCCCTCCTGGGATTAATTAAAAGTTATTTTATTAAAGTTAATTAATTTAATTAATTAAAAGTATTTCTGATTCAATGTAATTCAGTTTAATATGTGCAATAATTGTCATATTTTTTTACATATTTATTATTACAGTTATTACCAATATGCCACTTTACTATATTCATATAATTTATAAATGTACATTTTTCAATTATTCTTATACACGGTTGCAACTGTAACAGCTACAATTTCCCTCCTGGGATCAATAAAGTATTTCTGATTCTGAAAATAGATTCAGGCATCCAAAAAGAAGTAACAAATGTCATTATTTCCACAACTTGGACAAATATTTCGACACCATTTTGACCAAATTTATCCAAATGTCCAGGAAATGTCATTTTCAAACAGAAACATGGAGAACAAAGGATTAATGAGATGAAAAAGCTCATGAGCTTTATCATTTTTATGAAATAATGAGCATATAAAATGTCAACTTTTAACGTACAAATGTGCTTTGCTTCTCTGCCACTGCCAGGAATGACGTTCCATAAGTTACCGTTTTAATTTCAGACAAAAGTACGGACAAAACTGAGGCCTCAAAATGGCTATGACTGTTTTTAGCTATGCTAACATACTTCACTGTGTGTTTACAGACAATCTTTTCTGTTTGAGGCTGGACCAACCTGAATCTCACCTCCAGAAAGTTGTAAGAACTGGCAACCCTGTGTTAGCTAAATTAGCCTTGTAGTAGCTCCAGTACAAAGCCAAATCTCAGACGTCTCTGAGATCCGACACCTCAGACTGATCAACTACATTTAGGCTAAATGTTTTTTTAACCGCCTCTTTCCCCTCAGTTTCGGAGACTGGACGGACCCTCAGTGGTGTCCCAGCGGCGTTTTGACCTCCTTCCAGCTGCGGGTGGAGCCTCATCAGGGCATGTTCGGCGACGACACGGCCGCCAACAACATCAAGTTCCGCTGCAGCAGTAACCCCACGCTGGAGGGCCAGGGCATGTCCTGGGGCGAGTACGGCTACTGGAGCACGGAGTGCACAGAGGGGGGTATCTGTGGCATCCAGACCAAAATGGAGCCCTACCAGGGTGCGCTGGACGACTCATCGCTGAACGACGTGCGCTTCCACTGCTGCAGCAACAGCCAACAGTGAACCTGACAGAGTTCTAACTGGGTGAGATACGTCTTATAGCAGGGGTGGGCCATTCCTGTCCTGCACTGTTTTGTGGTTTTCCTGCTTAAGCACACCTGACTCAGCTCACCTGTTAATTGCCAGGTTGAGTGGGTCTGTTAGAGCAGGGAGATCAGCAAACTCTGCAGAGCTCAGTGCCTTTAGAAGCTATATCACAGAAAGCTATTACACAAAATAGTGTATTATTATTAATAGACACAGTTTTGTTTTTATCTTTGAGGGGTTTCCAAAGGTTTTTGGCCTAAAACCTGTTATTGCTTGAATTCATTCATGGTGGAAAGACACATGCAGGGTGTTGTGAGGAAATATAGTCCGAAAGGAGAGCCCGCAGCGGTGGGTCAGCAGTTAGAGCACCAGGCTAATGATGACAGGATGTGGGTTTGATACCTGGGCTCAGCAAGCTGCCTCTATTGGGCCTTTGAACACAGCCCTTCACCCTGCCTGCTCCTTGGGCACTGCTGCGATAGCTATCCACCGCTCCAGGCATGTGTGTTGACTGCACAGATGGACTAAATGGGGCCCTCTTCTCTTGTTTTCACCATTTCCCTTCTATTTTACCATTATCAGCTTATTAAACTTTAAAATCTGAATAATATGAATATGAATAACTCACTTTTTTAGGTGTGTGCGTACTTGTGTGCATACATTTGGGTATCTGTTGTGCCTACATACCCACAAGCTGTGACATTAGACAACCCAGTTCATATCTGTGGGCCTCCTAGGAGAGAAAACATGGGATTCAACAAGCTAACGTAGCCTGGCTTGCTGTGTCACTTGCAGAAGCACATTAGAAGGGTACCACCCCTATCTGACTAGCCCCGTTATCTTGTGAAGAGTCGCAGGGTGTTTACTTTGAAAATGTACCACGTCCAAAACATTTCTGTGTCTAAGAGAGAAGGGAAAGGTGAATTTACTCAGAACTGTGTTTGATATGTAGTGTAATTTCACAGATTTTGACCGGCCCTACGGTCTAACTGCTGCTCATCCCTGCAAATCCCATCAGCACCACAGCCCTCAATGGTCAGAAGTCTGAGAATAGGAAGGCCTTCCCTCATGTGATAGGGCAAGCTCTAACCTGTAGATGGGAATAAACAGTAAACAAACTGAAGGGGGCGGAGCAACAGACTAAAGATCTTACACAGTATTTAATCAGTCTCAGCTGCAGATCATTTGCTGATGTTTTGAGGCTCAACTTTGTGTGTCCTGTTGACCAAACTGAGATGCAAAGGTAAAAAATGTGAGTTAGGAGAACTTTTGGCTGAACTAAGTTGGCCTACTGTCAGCTTGGTCTACATTTTTACAGTGTAGATATCTACAAGTTAACGGCTAAATCAGCTGATATCCGTTGATTCCATCATGTTAGCATGTTCAACAGACTTGGAGCAGATTTCGGGATAAACTTTGGAGGCGTGCAGTTTGTCTTGCCTTCGCCTTTTGAAGATTATAAACAACCATTTAGCTTCATTTGCATAAAACTGTTTTTCAACAATGTGACTTTGAGGGATAATGCGATGAGATCAATGCCAGATAAAGCAGAGCTTGCAGTGTTGTTATTATTTCAAAGACGCTGCAGTATTGCTTTGCTTATCTCTGGGGTTTGTTCTGTTGATTTAGGGGATCAGGCAGTCAACATCACAGCAGCCTGCTCGGGCCCGGCGGACCTTCATCACAGCGGCAGCATTGAACAGCAAACAGCAGCCAGTGTAACGCATGGAGAGCAAAATAAACACTCAGAATGTCACCCTCATCTTTCTGTTGTCACCTTCATATTAATGGGCCTGTAAACTCCATTTACTTATTCACCTAAACGTCCGCTTACGATGTTTGTGTGGGTTTGTGAACCAAAGGCAACGGTAATTCATGTGTAATTACAGTTTACTGTTCTCTGATTTGCTTGAGTTCTGCTTCTTATTATTATTATGTCTGATTGTTGATCTGCTATTCGTCCTGCAGATATCGGCCTGATTGTGTGATTCTGAGCTATTCCCACTAAGCAACATCATGGCAACCAAAAAACTAAAATACCATTGCAATCACCTTCCAATTCTAATCAGCGACAACACTAATCTAAAAAACAACCACCTTGGATACCACAGCAATCACTTAGGAACGCCATAGCAGCCATCTATCAGCACCTTAGCATCCACTTAGCAATATCATTGGAAATTATATTGCTAAATGATCTGGGATACCATAGCAACCACCTAGCAGAACTATAACAACCACCTTTGATACCATAGCAACCAGCTAGCCACACCATAGCAACCAGCTAGCAAACTGCCTGGAATACCATTGCAATCACCTGGCAATACTATTACATTAATGTAGAAAGCATTTAGCAACACCATAGTAACAACTTATAGTAGCACAATAGCAACCACTCAGCAACACCATAGCAACCACTTAGCAGCACTATAACAACCACCTTTGATATCATAGCAACCAGCTAGCCACACCATAGCAACCAGCTAGCAAACTGCCTGGAATATTATTGCGATCGCCTTGCAATAATAATAATATAGCATTAATCTAGAAAGCACAACACCATAGCAACCTCTTAGTAACACAATAGCCACTCAGCAACTATTGCACCTTGCAATGGACACCTTGCAATACTAATCAGCGACAACACTAATCTAAAAAGCAACCACATTGGATACCACAGCAACCACTTAGCAGCCATCTATCAGCACCTTAGCATCCACTTAGCAATATCATAGGAAATTATGTTGCTAAATGATCTGGGATACCATAGCAACCTACTAGCAGCACTATAACAACCACCATTAGATCAGAGAGGATCAGACACAGCAGTGCTGCTGGAGTGTTTAAACACTGTGTCTGTCCACTCACTGTCCACTCACTGTCCACTCTATTAGAGACTCCCACCTAGTTGGTCCACCTTGTAGATAAAGGTAAAGCAGTTTGCTGGTGTTGGTCATCCTCTGGTTCTTCATCAGTGCTCACAGGACGCTGCCCCCCCCACGGGACGCTGCTGTTGGCTTGATATTTCTGGTTGGTGGACTGTTCTCAGTCCAGCAGCAACTCTCATACACTCGAACCTCCAGCACAATACACACTACTAACACACGACCACCATGTCAGTCAGTGTCACTGCAGTGCTGAGAATGACCCACCACCCAAATAACACCTACCTGCTCTATGGTGGTCAGTCCTGTGGGGTCCTGAGCATTGAAGAACTGGGTGAAAGGAGGCCCAACTAGCAAAGTCTCTGCAGAGAAACAGATGGATACAGTTTGTAATACAGTCTAGAACTACACAGTGCTCCTATATGGGAATTGGAGCTGATTTAATGGGCTGCATTCATTCCAAACCAGGGGTGGTCCTAATTTTCTGATATGACTGTGTAGTAGAAAAACTTCCCAGAAGAGTAGCTGAGTGGCTGTTAATCCCCTTGATTCCAGGCGAAACGCTGATGTCCACAAACCTTAGGGTAAACTTTTGGACGTATAGTTTCACTGGCTGTCATCTAGCTCCCGGCGTGACCCCCTCAGGTCATTCCCATTCCTTTGGCAGATAGTGACTCACCATGTAGGGAACTAGGGGTCAACTGAGGACGCGGTATATCGACGCACTGCTGCCTTTCTGCACTTTAGCTGACGAGTGAGTTCAGCCTTCCGTTTAGATCCTAATTACGGAGACAGAGACAGGCAGAGGTAATTAATTTGTGTAGAGTTTGGAGCCTGACAGCACTAGATAAGCAGGCTCGTCGGGAGCAGGACTGCGATTGTGTTAATTAGGGCCTAATGGAGTAGGGGATAGTGAGTTAAGACTGTGTGCACCTTCTGTATTTATGACCTGTGTTTAAAACCACTACCATGCTGCTTTTTGCAGAGATCACAGCTGAAATGGACCCCTTGCTTCATATAAGGTGCAATTAATACAGGAACCAGGACCAACACTGATAACTAGTGGCAAAATAAATAATGCATTATCACCTACAGCACCTGGGCATTGATGCATTGCTGTTGCATAAGAAAGATAAGAGTATTAAGATGTGGGACTACATGGAACAAACATGTGACCCAGATCGGCACCTAAAACCCCAGTCCAGAATTATTTTTTTGCCCAATCATCAGCGCTGCTTGATGGGACGTGTCAGTTTGGTGCACCTACAGCAACAGGCCACTAGATGGCACTTTATCCCTAAGAGAAAGAAAGAATGTGAGATTTGGGCCTCTTCATCACCTATGGACAAAAGTATTGGGACACCTGCTCATTCATTGTTTCTTTGGAAATAAAGAGTATTAAAAAAAGTGTGTCCTGCTTTTGTTGGAGTAACGCTCTCGACTGTCCAGGGAAGAAGGCTTTCTACTAGATTTTGGAGAGGAGCATTGCTGTGAGGGTTTTTTGCATTCAGCAGTGAGGGCGTTTATCAAGTCAGGATGTTGTATGATTATCACCACCCCACCTCATCGTCCCCATCTCCCCAAGCCATCCCAAAAGTACTGGATGGAGCTCCACCACCCATCATTCCAGAGAACCCAGTTCATCCACAGCTCCACAGCTCAATGCCCCCTCTAGCCCACGCCTGGCATTAGGCAGCATGGTGCCACTAGGCTCATGTTTATGATGTTCATCTGCTCCAGAGAGTCCTATTCTATTGGCAGTACATCTCTACACTGACTAGACAAGCTGTGTGTGTGTGTGTGTGTGTGTGTGTGTGTGAACGCATTTGCCCACCGGGGTCAGCAATGAATGCACGTTAAAGCAGCTCAATGCATTCATTAGAAGGGGTGTCCACAAACATTTGGACATAGGGTGTATGTGATCCAAAAGTAGCCACTGAAACGATGAACCAGACAATCGCCTCTTGTTTTCAGCCATAACATTAAAACCACCTGCTTAATATTGTGTAGGTTCCCTTCGTGCCGTCAAAACACCTCTAGGTGTCGAAGCATGGACTCTGCACGATGTCTGAAGGTGTCCCGTGGTGTCTGGCTCCAGAACAATAGCAGCAGATCCTTTCATGATCATGGAAGTTGTGAGGTTGGTGGAGCCTCCATGTGCAGCAATGAGGTATGGGTGCCCATGACCCTGTCACCAGTCGTTCCACTTCCTTGGAGAGCTGTTGGTAGGTTCTGACCGCTGCATACTGGGAACACCCCATTAAACCCACCTGATCGTCTAAACGTTACAATCTGAACCTGGAACTTTTATGGAACCAAAATGGTTCTTCTACGACATTGTGTAAAGAACCCTTTGTAGTACCGCTGTTTTTCTAAGTGTGTAACAGTGGTGTCATGTTCCTCAGTTGTTGTTGTTTTTTTCTTGATAAAGTGACATTTCTCATTCATTATTCAGAGATCTGTTCTCCCCGGGTATCTGAACCATCATTAGAGTTGTCCGCTAATGGCCACAAGATTGATTGGATGTGGTTGTTGTGAGCACATTCTCAGTGCTGTTGTAGTTATAGACTTAAGTCCCTCTGGACTTTCGAAGGAGACCAGCTGTGCCAGAACTGGTCAATCAAGCATAGACCCTTCACAGATGCTCATGGTACGATCGGCTGAGCTGTGAAGAGCAGTTAATGGCTTAAAGGAATGCTTTACGCCGATAGTTAATGAGGCTAACAGCCAGTGAGAGATCGTAAAGACAAGTCTGCATGATGCTAACTGATGTGTTAGCTGTTAGCCAGGTTTCCATTCAGCTGTTCTGTCAAGCTTGGGTACTTTCCCTCTGTTATTCTGTTAACGTCACTGTTGGCTTTTGGTATTTGATAAAATAAAGGTTCGTTCAGTTTCCTCATCAGTCCACTGGTACCTGCTGCCTTTTGTCATGTTTTGCAGCTAAACTGGACGCAAAAACAAAATCACAGGATCAGTCATGTGACCATATTTCATTTCTATTTAGATTATTTATTTAAATGCGTTTCCATCTCAATTTATCAGCAATTTTACTAATTTATCATTTACATCGATCAGCCATAACATTAAAACCACCTACCAACAAAGCAGCTCTGACCAGTTGAGGCATGGACTCCACATAACCTCTGTAGGTGTCCTGTGGTATCTGGCATCAACATGTTGGCAGAAGATCCTTTAGGTCTATTAGCTGTTAGTTGTGACCTGGTTGTCCTTCCTTGGAGCACTTTTGGTAGGTACTGACCACTGCATACTGGGAACACCCCACAAGACCTGCCTGATGTTTTGGAGGTGATCTGACCCAGTCGTCTAGCCATCACAATTTGACTCTTCAACAAAGTGGCTCAGATTCTTATACTTAGACCTGACTGTTCACTGCTGACTAATATGTAGATCCCACCCATTGCAACCAGCCATTGCAACCAGATAACTACTGTTATTTCTAATGGCTAATTTCTTTTTTTAATGTCAAAAATAATCACAGAAATAGATGTAGAAGTACTTGGGTAAATCGGTATTTTGGTATTTGTTGCATTTCACAAAACAGAGATATGACTTTGTTATAAAACATAAATGGCTCAATATTAGCATGCCAAACACATATTGTTCACTGACTGAGTAGGCCGAGATAGCATTGCCTAGCTTTGGTGTAGCTCTATCACTACATTTACATTTACATTTAAGGCATTTAGCAGACGCTCTTCTCCAGAGCGACTTACAAAAGTGCTTTACTATTTACCCAAGAAAAACCTCAGCTACTTTAAATAGACTAAAAATTCAAAGATCCTCTAAGTTTAGACTCTACTAAACACAAGTCAGTAAGGAGACCATAGTACTCTACTATTCGGCAAAATACTCTTTTAGAAGAGGAGGGTCTTCAGTCTGGGTTTGAGGACAGTGAGCGTTGGACTCTACTGTTCGGACACCCAGGAGAAGTTCGTTCCACCACTTCGGTGCAGGACAGAAAAAGCCTGGACGCTCGTCTTCCGTGGATTTTGAGGGATGGCGGGTCGAGCCGAGCCGTACTTGAAGCTGGAAGGGCTCTTGTTGCAGATCTGCTTTTGACCATCACCCTCAAGTATGGAAGGGCTGTCTGGTCCAGTATTGGCTTTGTAGGCCAGAGTCAGGGGTTTGAATCTGACTAGGCTAGCTACTCTAGCTGATGTTAGCTAAGTCTAGAAATTATGAAAACATGCTTCTCTGATATGTTTGGGACAGTTAGACTTTGTGTAGAAGACAACAAGGCATTCGATGTAGGCTATTAGTTAGCTTAGTTAGCTCTGTTAGCTCATTAGCTCTCCTGAAGAAGCATGAAAACCTACCGATTTTCCTCAGATAACTTTGAATTATAAACCAGTTAGTCAGATATATTGGTCTACGTGCTGAGAAATGCCTAACTTGCTAGCATTAGCCTTTTTTAAAACACTGTGATGCTTAGAAAAGCCTTTTTAGTGTGAATTAGTGGTTGTTACTTGTTAGCGACATTAGCCTCGTAGCTGCAGTTCAAAGCTAAAAGGGTAAACTTAAGACATCAAACATCAACATTTTGGGAAACGGGGGAAAAAAATAACGCTTATTAAATTTTTCTCAGGCAACGCGATACATCTACACTCCACACTTTGGTTCCACACTGTAAAAGTATAAGGAACATTCAATATGAATGAGGTTCTTCAATATGAAACTGTGGAGGAACCTCTTATGGTGCTTTAAGGAACTTTTAAGAAAAGGTTTTCAGAAGACAAAGGTTGCTTGAAGGTTGAAGAAGGATCTTAAACCTTTAATGATGCATAAAGGAGATGTCTGAGTGTGAAGAACCTTTAAATTGTTGAAGAATATTAACATTGTGGTGGTTATATAGGGAATATATGTGCTATATAGGGAACCACAAGGGGTTCTTGACATTGCATGCCAACACCTCTATTCAAGCAGTGCTGTCATGTTTCTCAGTTCCCTCAGGACGTATGGAAACCCTGCTAGTGTTAGCATTTTTAACACTGTACTGGTCAGAATAGACTCCATACTTCTCATTTACACCCATCATTTTGGGAGACTACATAATACATCTACACTCCACACTTTAAGGCAAAGCCACAAAAGAACCATGTTTGGTTCCACATCGTTAAAAGTATAAGATCCTTGAGGAACTTTTGAAGGTTCTTCAATTTGAAACTGTGGAGGAACCTCTTAAGGTGCTTTAAGGAAAGGCATTGAATGTTCCTCAAAGCACCTTAAGAGGTTCCTCCACAGTTTCAAATAAAAAAACCTTCAAAAGTTTCTCAGGGATCTTGGAGATCTTGGAGGCATGGGGTTCAGAGAGCTGAACTCAGGGACGCTAGTTCATGAATTAGCATGAGTGAGATTTAACACAAGGACAGGACCACATGTTAGAATAAGCATAGTTAGAATATTTATGTCAGAAGTACTCAAAAGGCAAATCAAATATAAATCATATTTGTAATATACAAATTGTACAGAATACATTAACACACATACACAGTACAGCCCATAAGTAATCGGACAGTCATCGTTTGGGCTCTGTGCTCCAGCATTTTAGGTTAAAGTGAAAGGACTGAGTTTAAAGTCAGCTGTAATTCAGGCAGTTTCGTCTACAATAGGTCAACCAACACATATTTCCAGGGGCCATAATTAATTGGACAAACGAGCATAAAATTGTTATGTATACCTTTGGAATCAATGATTGCGTGACGTCTGAGACTCACAGACATCAACAGATGCTGGGGATTTCCCTGGTGAAACCCTGCCAAGCCTGTAATGCAGCCGGTTTCAGCTTCTCTCTGGTTTTTTAGGGAATTCTTCCTTAAGCTTTTCCTTCAGTAAGTGAAATGCTGCTCAGTGGGGTTCTGGGTCACTGACTGGGTTAGTCAAGAACATTCCACTTTTGGCCTCTGAAAGCATTTCTTTCAGTCTTTGTTCTTCTGCAAGACGAAGCACCATCCACTTTGAGACATTTGGGTGGATCTGAGCAGTTAAGATGCTTACTGTCCACTTCAGAACTGCCCTTTTTCTAATGCTGCTGCCATAGGCGTGTATGTATATGGCAGTACATCCATTCATAAATCCTGGTAACACTGGTAACACTTCATTTCTTTATTTAGATAACATACTGTATAAGCTTTGTAGATGCCTAGCTGGTAATACCTTCAATCTAATCTCTATTCAACTTAATATCCATCACATTCATCTTCATTTCCTTAACCTTACAGCTCCAGATCTGGCCTTTGAGTGAGTTGTCACTTACATAGCCACATATAGGAGCTATTATAGCACTAATAAACCATACAGTGTCCTTTTTAACGAGACAGCTGTTGCAGAGTGTGGTAAAGACACAGTGGGAGTTATTCAGTAGGCTATTATTGCACCCATGGGGCACCCATTAGTACCTGCTCTTGCATTATAACGGCATATTTTCAGCCCATTCTTCCTTGAAATGTAGATTATCAGTGTTAGTTCTCTAAGGCCTTTTGGCAGAGATATTTGTGCTAGTTAGCTGGTTTGCTAGCTGACATTCAGCTCGTGTTTCTACTGGCTAATCGGTAGACGTTGTTTGACGACTGAGCTTGTTTGGATGGACCCAGACTGAAGAGCATTTGTAAGCTCTGTAAGTTTGATAACCCCTGTCCAAGACATTGTTCTTGACCGGCCTGCGATGAAATGAAGTATCTGTATTCAGTCCATTCCACCATTAATGGGACGAAAGTGTAGAAGCTCACCCTTTAAATATTTAGCCAGTTCAGCTCGTTGTTCTGCCTTCGGCTAAATGCCGACTTGCCAAATGTTTTGTTGCTCTACAGCTTTTCCTGTACAGCTGGTAGGCCACAGCACTGTTCTAGTTCTGCACACAAACTGTTGCACCTGAAAACATTTAGGAGGCGTGTGAAGGCTCACAAAACACAATGACATGAGGATGTATAGCTTTAATGAGGGTCTCCTGGTGCATTTACTAAGTGTCCCACTTTGGCAGAGCTGATCAGTTTACAGGAGTTAGAAGGAGATTATGAGAATTTTGGAATCTGACTTGACTGAATGATAAGTGAGGTGTTCATGAAACAATAAGAAATATTTGCACAAAGAAAATAACTGCCACCCAGTCGTAATGAGGAACATTGACGATTAGCAAAGTTTCCCATGTGCCTTATTGGGACATTCTGAAGTACAGAACTATGCAAAAGTCAGAGATCACATGTAACCTATTTAACATAGACACAAAAGCATCAACTGCTAACTGTAAAATATTTAGAAATCAGATGTTTGAGTGTTCAGAACTCCACCCTCCATCCTCACTTTCAGTGTTTCTCCACAAACATCAGTCTTAGAAGTTCAGGAGATGTTTCTGCTCCTCACTGTCCAAATCATCTCAAACACATTTAATGATGTTGAGGCCTGGGCCCGGAGCTGGTTGTTCTGAGAAGCTCTTATTTCTTTTTATTTGTCTTTCAGACCCACAGTGTTGAGTTTTCTCCACCAGATTTCTGATATTCTCAGATCTGAAACGAGAGTGGAGCTTTGTTTTCTCTGCTCTCTCTCAAAGCTAAACACTCTGAATGCTGTTGGTGGTTTACCAGATTTCTGGTACCAGGTTCAGTGTTGGAAACTCCTATTTGGCCACTGATTATCCTCTGACTTTCCTTTTCCTTCTGTAAGTGGATTATCTTCTTTTCCTAATATCCACAGAAATGTCTCCTGAAAATTCTTTGAAAGTGGTCTCTGACTTTACTGCACGTTCCCTATACTAAAAACTTGTATCTCCCAAATGGCAGCTTTACAGGAGAAGAAAACATCTCAACTGCCAACTTTACATTGACACAATGTAAAGAACAACAGCCAAAGTCAAAAAGTGAAAAACAAGGCTACTGGGAACAGATACTGGGCTACTAAATACACTCTGTCCTCGACTGTGAATAAAAGCTGACTGTCATTGTCTCATATCGAAACCAGTAAGCTGGAGCACAGAGCCAAGACAACACAAATGCATATCACCGTCCAGTTATTTATGGACTACGCTGCATTCGACTAATCCAAACAAACAGGAGATAATGTCTTACAAATGGCTGCGATGAACGACAATCAAAGAAGCGATCGCCAAACTGGCGCCAGAGTTCAGAATGTTTTCAAATATACAACATTATTTGTACTTCACCAGCAGAAAGAAAACAACAACAAAAACAAACAAACAAACAAACAAAAAAACTCAGTACATAATCACACACAGCCCTCCAGTGGTTCTGCCACTTGGAAAGAAAGCAAACAGGGAATGAACTGAAGGAACTGCGAGTTATTACGAGTAATAAGCTCCCTTTCTCTCTGCTGCCGGAGCTTCTGACACATGAAAAGGTTACGTAAAAGGAGCAAAGCGCATATTAGCTGCGTACGCGGCGAGCGGATGCTCTAGAAAGGGGCCGAAAGCTCCATTAGCCGCAGGTTGTCTTGACGGCCATGGATGCGTGGTAAAGGTTACTCAGCGTTATTCAGCAGATGAAGCAGCAGATCCTGTTTCACGCCGCCTTTCACACCCTTGTT
Source organism: Salminus brasiliensis (assembly GCF_030463535.1). Taxonomy (NCBI): domain Eukaryota; kingdom Metazoa; phylum Chordata; class Actinopteri; order Characiformes; family Bryconidae; genus Salminus; species Salminus brasiliensis. Next base: position 93,072,287 of record NC_132878.1, read on the forward strand.
TTTTCTGTCTCATTTGGGCAAGAAAGCCGAATCTTCTGTAGTCACCGGCAAACGAGGTCAAGCAGAGGCCTCTGCACCCTACAGATGGAGCCTGCGACCTGACAAGTACACCAGGTGTCTCTCTTCTGAGCCAGGCTCCTTTCAACTGCATCTACAAGTCATTCCTGTCATATCAAAACCTTGCATCTCTTCCATCTCACATTTTCTCACATCTCATCTTTCTTTAATGTATGCTAATGTAATGAGATGTTATTCCCAAGACATTGTGGACCATTGCTAATGGGCAGCTAGAAAGGTCCCACAAAGGGTTGCTTGAACAACGCCATAGAACAGCTGTCTCTGGCTCTGGTTTGAGGGTGAAGAACCTTTTATTTAAAGGTTTAAAGAACATTCAGACTATGCAAGTGTTCTACGCCCATCTAGGTTTTCTTCTGAGAACCTTTAAACTCTACAGACCTCAAAAAAGGTTCCTCAATCCCACATCTCATCTCAAAACAGAAAGTTTTTTGAGGAGTGGTTTCTCAGACCTCATCACGGACCTCCAAGTGGTTCACATTTTTACTCTTGATGTCTTGATGTGTTATAAGTTGGGTTGAAGCAAGAGAAGATTCCCAGTATCTTCTGGGGATCACTGTGGACTGGTTTTGGGAAACAAACCAAAAGTGGGTCTTCTGTTGCATCCCGCAAGAAACACTGTTCGGCACCTTTGTTTTCAGAGTGAGCGTGAACATCACTGAAGAACCACTTTTGGTTTCCTTAAGAAATGCCTGAAAAAGAGATGTGAATGTGAAGAACCTCACAGACAACACAAGTGTTCTACGCCCATCTAGGTTTTCTTCTGAGAACCTTTACAGATGTCAAAAAAGGTTCCTCAAACTCACATCTCATTTGCAGACATTTTTTGAGGAGTGGTTTCTCAGACCTCCTCAGGGACCTCCAAGTCGTTCACATGTTTACTCTGGATGTCTTGATGTGTTATGAGTTGGGTTGAAGCTAAAACAGGATCTTCTGGGGATCACTGTGGACTGGTTTTGGAAACCACTGCTTGAGCAAACCAGAAGTGGTTCTTCTTTTGCATCCTGCAAGAAACACTCAGAGTGAGCGTGAACGTCACTGAAGAACCACTTTTGGTTTCCTTAAGAAATGCCTGAAAAAGAGATACACGAGTGTGAAGAACCTTTCAAAGGTTTAAGGACCCTTCAGACAATGCACACTCTGTGATTTTTAAGAAGGACCATCTGTGGTGCTCAATATTTGGCAACCATGGACAATCCACATTTTTTGCTTCGTTGTGAGTTGAGCTTGGAAAATCCAAACCATCTGAAGGTCCATGAGGGTAATTTTGAGAACCATTGCTTTGGAGAACGTATCTATTGCATCTGGCAGTTTTGTTTTTAACAGTTAAAAACCTATAATAATAATAATAATAAACCATAAACTGAGGACATGTTGGAGGTGATTTTTCATGATATTCCTTGCCCAGTTTGGGAAAAGTTTGGGAACACTCAAATTTTCTTGCCGTAACCTTTGTATTATGTGAGAGACCATAGCTGCAAATGTTTCGTTAGTATAAAAGGGCCATCAGACATCCATCTTTCAAGCTCATGAAATAGCATGGTGCCCTCAAATATATTAAGGAATGCTGCTAGAATGCCGGAGGTGCTGTGTATTATGTATTTTGCACATAGCAAGCTCAACACACAGAGCACACAAACCATTGAAGTAACTCTGCCCTTCTCGTCCAGTTTGGCATCCAGCATCTACAAAGCAACAACGCAAAGACCCTTTAAGGTAGGGCTGACCTCCACAGCACTGTTCTTTTTTTGAGTTTTCTGACGCTTCACACAGGAGTTTGTTCGACATTAAGGAATCTCTTCTGAGAGCTACGGACGTAAACGGTATGACACACAGCCAAACCCACCCGAGCAGGAGAGGCACTGACAGCAGCAGAAAACACAGCGCATAATTAATCACCTGCCAGAAGGCAACAATCATAAGCAACAAAAGAGAAGATTATATCAGCACTTCTTCATTTATCAGTGTTAAGACAGCTGAGAGTGAACAGACGATAAGCTGAATGCCAGTTTGCCATGTGTTTTTTTTGTTTTTTGTTTTTGCTCGGTAAAGAAGAACACTGCAGTCATTATCACGAAGATACTTTAACTCTGCCATCACATTACAATGACAAGCGACCCATGTCCCATCCATTCTAACAAACTACTCAGCAACTAGGAGCAATTAAAATGATAAACACATCAGACACGGCTTTGTAATGACAGACGCAGCCATTCAAAAGTTTGGAATCACTGTTCAAAGATTTTCAAACGGCTTTTACAATAATAAAAACACAATTTGGTTGATAAAAGATAAATGTATAAAATTATTCAAATTTCTCAATTCTTTACAATTTGGCAACGTTTAAGTAATTATATAATAATAATAATAAAGAAAATTAAACCGTTTACATGTGTTTAAACTTAAGAAAAGAACCAAAAATCATTGTAAAATTAATACGTAAGCTGTACAAATATCAGTATTAACATTATAACACAAGTTATATATCATTATAAAGTTGTATGACATCAAATTTAATTCAATGAATCAATAATTTCAGTAAAGTTCTGTCTCTCAAAACATTTAAAATTTGACATAAAACATCAGAAATATCTTTAGGTGTCTTTCTAAAGTTATTATATTGTATAAAACAACCTAAAAAAATGTAATAGGATTCCAAACTTTTAAACGGTAGTGTATGTACCGAAGTTCACTGATCGCAATGCATGAAGCAAAGAGTGAGACGTGAAAACACATTCTTGTGAACCATACTGAGTTGGACCGGATGGTCACTAGTCTTCGTAAAGTCCAGGGTGATGGGCATAGATGGCGAAGAGGGACTGGAGCACTTGGCCTCTGGACGGGGGAAATGCAAAAGCTATTAAAATGTTACATGGGACCTCTTTAGTTATTAGATGTCCAACATTGGTCCAATAAGTCCTTTTGCCCTTGCTTTGAGATCTATCAGACCACACGCAAGAATTACGTTGGACAGTAGGAGCCAGGATAAATCGCCGCGGGGAAACAGCTCCAGCCTACGCTCCACACGCGTTTCATCTGTTATTCCTTTCCTTCCGCCCCACTAAACAACTCTCAGATAAAACATTAGCTTCTTGGCCTGTTTCCTGGACACGGATTAAGCCTAGTCTTGGCCTAATCGACAGCATCACTGGTGATTCTCCATGGAAAATCCTTTTGATTCTGGGGCTTAATCTTTGTCCGGGAAGCCAGCCCGTAAGGTACAGTCAGCATCATGTGAACGCTAAATGTCTTTTCCCTTAGTCGCCTTTGATCGTAATCCCTACAGCTGCAGCTAGCTACGCAATACTGGGGGGTGCCTTCTGGAAACACCACAGCGCTACGTTAAAACACCCCATGACTCTTCTTATGTGACGGTTATTGCAACCCTAACTTTGAGTCAGATAGGTCTTTCCCTGGTTTTGGGATGTCCAATCATCTAGTACCAGTCAAATGTATGGATACCACAATCATTCACCACTTTTTCTCATAGTAGTGAAGATGTTGACTAATCAACTTCATAAGGAGCCACAAGAATTCACCTTCCTTGTCTTTTTGGTGAGATCTTTTACTTTCTTTAATTAAATTCATATCAGGGCGTTAACATTATTTAAGTGTAAGACATATGATGACGTCTGTAATTATGAAATACATACATCTGTGTCTCCAAACATTTAACTGGTACTGTGAATCTCATGACACCATCAGACTATGAAATGAATTATGAATTGAGATGGTCTCCCATTGCTAATTACAAATGAATGAGAGGTCATGACATTCAGCTAATAGGTGTATCCTCATCTCCTGATGAATCCCTTGACACAGGCCAGGTCAAAAAAGGTCAGACCCATTTCGTTCTGAGACTGTGCAAATGGATTCTACTCTGGATGATCTGCTGCTTGCAGGGTAACACTTGTTTTCTGGTAGAGAAGATTAGAGCCTCATTTGTCTGGCATGTTCTTGAGTCATGTTCCAACTTTTTGGTTTCTGTGGACTGAAGGACCCGTGGACGTCTGGGATTTTGACATTCATTACCTCGGCGAGTGAGAAATAAGATAAAAAATAAACAGTCTGTTGCAGAGTCAGCACAGATTGTCTCTGGATTTCTTTCCGGCTGTGGTTGAAAACGTGCTCCGAAAGCTGACAACTCAAATGCAAACACATATTTCTGATGCTATTCCAAAGTAATTCTCCTCAGTGTGCATTTAATACTTTATGCTGGCTGGGAGCGTGACTGAACATATTCATAAATGTAAACAGAAGGACACAACAATATCTTCTTTACTTTACAACAGATTGCCTTTCGCAACAACAGCCACCCTCTCCTCCTGTTATTTAAGCACACTGGATGCACCCACTGCTTACACAGCATATGCTATTTTCAACTGAGGTAAGGTTCACAATAATGGACAGCGCAAGAGTCAGTATATTTCATCAGCCCTGGGCCTCGCTGGGCTTATATATAGTACATCCATGTAATTTTCATATCCAGTGCTTTTACAGATAATAATCTCTGGCCCTAAACCAGAGCTTAGGTAGAGCGGGCGAGTGGGGAGAGTCTGTTTATGGCCCACTGTTATGGTCAGAGTGGGCTATAAGAGGTCACAGGAACAGGTGTTAGGTTGTTTGTAAGATTTCCCCCCTGTTCATACACTGTAATGTCCACATTGCCCCGCCCCCTGCAAGCAGAGGCAAGGCCAATAATGCACTTATTCCAAACTGGCTGAATCGGCCGGATGTTGAGACTCCTCGGCTGCCATTGTGTGCTGTTGGTGGGTTTCCTGCTCTGTCCTATCCACTCCAGATGAGTCTGTTTGTCCTGTTTCTACCTTCGCCTCTGCATTCAGATCACTCTGCTCATGTTCATTTCCCGTCTCTTCGTTTTTAACCACAGTAGTCAAATCTTGCACTTTCCTGCCCTCTGATCCTTTTTGTTTTTCCTCTTCATCTATTTCTTCTCGGTCTATTTCGGCTCCTATCTCTCTCCTGACCTCTCTGTCATTCTCTATCCCTTCCTCGCTCTTCTCCTCAACCTCCACTGCCTCTTTCTCTCTGTTCCTGCCCTCGGTTTTCCCTTTGTTCTTGTTCGTGTCCTTCGTGTTATCCTCTTCAGCTGCATCATTCCCCACCCTGTCCTGGACCTTCGACGAGTCGTCCAGTTCTTTCTCGGCGGCTGCGCCTTTCTTCTTCTTGTTCTTCGGCACGTCTTTGATGGAGTTCTTGGTTGCCTTGTTTCGCGTTCTGAAGATGAGTTTCTGAAACACAAGGGTGGGTTTATAGAGCCCGTTTCATTTATGCAAATCAAGGACATTGCTAATGAGTTTTTATTCAGAACAATAAAAAAAGAGGTGGTTCAAACTGATGTGGGGAACGAATGTAGAAAATATCAAGGGACTGCAATTGCATCCTCAGGGACGGAACGCACTTCACGAGACAATAAAGAAATATTGAGGAAAATCAACAACAAACAGCTTTTCAAACAACACAGGCCCATTTGCAGCAGCGCAATAATTAATGAGCAGTGCAATTCAGAGGCTAGAGACGACAGGATCCTGTTTGAAAAAGGTGCGAACACTTCTCCGAAGCCTTTGAAATCCTTCAAAAACACTCCTGATTAAAGACATCACCACTCCAGTGACCCTAGATCTTCTGAATGAATCATCTATGGAAGACATTTTGGTCAGAAAATCTGGAGTCACTGGGGTGATGAGTTTAAATTCACCTCATATCTTCATGAAATACAGACCCACTAGGGCAGCGATCCACAAGATATTTGATAGATTTTTGGCCTGGTCCTGTCCTTGTCTGCTGTGACAAAAAAAAAAGTATCATGAATATCTATATTATAGTGATTTGCTTATTTGACAGCTGTTTATGAGCAATGTCATTTTTAATGTTGCTTTTCATTCATAACTAGACTACCTTATGCTACGCTCAGGTTCCCAAATTGGCCTGAATCTGATTTACGGCCCAAATCAAATCGTTTTCTTTGGTTGTTTGAATTGTCTTCTTAATATGTCTCATATAATATGGTATCTGAAATGAACCTGAGTAGATCAGACTGCTGAATGCTGAGTGTTTACCCAACAAGCACAGCTGTACTCCACCTTTCCTTACATTGTCCAATTTTTTTTTAGGTCCAAATCAGCAAATCAGAGCTGATCTGCTACTCTGCTCTGATGTGTGGAGGACAAACAGTAAACACCAAAATGACTGTACTAAATACTGCACTTCCTCTATAGAAAATAGAAAATGTGGTGAATTTACATGCTTGCTTTTATGGAGGAAGGGAAGCTCAGTTTTTAATAGTTTACCTGATGTGAAGAACAATGATGGCAAAGAGACCTGATCAAATTCAGTGGCAAATTGTTGACTTGACGTATACCGGATGAAAAGACCTTATCACTGTGAAGCTCTTTTTACACCTGCAGTGTGAACACAGCTTTAGTAGCTGCTCTCTAATTAGTGCTAAAGCCTCAGTCTGGAGGCTCTCAAGGACACCAAATGTAAGAGGAGTGTGTCACTGTGTCACAGCAGAGCAAAATAACTTTTGGGTTTTATGATTATTAGTTAATTTTAAGTAAAAGAACTACTCTTGTTTCCATAAAGAATCATGTTTCTAATAGAGAACCGTTAAATATGATTTAAACCGATAAAGAAATAGCTGAAGCTGAAGCACCTTCATCATTTTAAGATTGTACTAAAGGTCAATTTTTATGACAGGAATGACAATTGGTCCCAAATTACCCACATGCATTTGTTTGAAGACCACTGGTCCAGAACCTGTACCAGTTTCTGTTCTGCACCTTCTCATTTAGATTCATGGTGTCTGACTGAGGCTCTTACATTTGAATCATGTAACACAGTTAAGAGAATTTAGTGTTAGGAGTCTTGCCCAAGGATGCTTACTGGTGCAGGGAATCAAACCTCAGACTGGGTAAGGCAGTGTTGTTATCCACTACGCTACCCAATACTTGTATAAAGTACAAACAAGTGGAGCTATGTGCATTACAGTAGCAGGTACATTGGGAACAGCGCCAACACTCTGAACATTGATCTATAGCCTTTGGGTAAACTCTAAGTGTGTGTGTTTTTACAAGAATTTGGTGAAAAATCTCATTTTAGCAGCCAAATAAACATCTGAAATATATCTGTACTTCTGTTTTTTACTGAGCTTGTCTGATGTTTTGAGAGGGGATGGGGTTTCAGGCATGTTTCTTCTCCCAAAATTCAGTTATTTCATAATTCCACTTAAGCATTGAGGATGTCTCAGTGTAGATGTGTGGAGAAAAGCCTGTATAATAGACTAGACTAAGGAGTTATGCACCTTGGATTGTTTCCTCTTGAGAGGCAGTGCTGGTCTCTGGAGGAACACGATCTGCTTGGTGGACAGGCTTCCATCACTAGGGAGATAAGAGAAAGAGAGAGAGAGAGAGAGAGATGAGGAAATAGGCATTAGTTAAGGTTCAAAAATGTACATACTTGTGGGTCGTTAGCGATATTTATAATAGCTTCCTTTTTCATAGTCGTCCTGAGGCCATTTTGATTAGTTACAGTCTGCTAAACTCTCAGTAACCATTTTCCCCAAAGCGCTGAAGCTTTATTATGCTGGAAAATGCTGCTCTCAAATTATGCTCTCTCAGCTATCCTGTGATGGTCCTTCGATGTAATACTTTTGGGTACCCGAACCAGTAACACACACACCACCACCAGTTTTACATGAACACTGCAGTGTATAAATATAGAGGTAATAAGGGGTGATATGTCTTGCGAGTACCAAACAACTGTATTTGGCCCTTTTTTGGTCTAAATAAAATTTATACTTTAAAAAAAACTCATCCCAGAGTTTGTGTGGTAATGGATGGAGACCCTCTGAGGTCTGTGGTGGAGTTTGTATGAAGTAGATATGTAATATGGTCTCAAAGCTTATTTGGTGCACTGCTGAGGCCGAAAGGTATTCTCACTTATTCGAACAAACCGAATCAAAGCAAATCTGAACAAGTATGAACACTAGTTTTTAACACAGCAAGACCAAACACCTTGCTTCTGACACATTCAGAAAGATTCATAAAGCACTGTCTGTATAAAATTCTTACTGTACAGTCTTTTACATTTGTCTAACTTGCATCATGTTACACAGGTGGCAGAATGTAGTGTTAAGAGTCTTGCCCAATGACTGATGATTGATGAAGTGAGGTGGGCTTGCCTGGCTGGGGAATTGAACTCTAGTCTGTAATGGAAAGGGCTGTGTTGTTACCCACTATGCTACACAATCCTAGTTCAAAACCCCAATTTAGGCACATAATGTCATGATGAGTGGTCAATAGAAACAGCCAAAAAGGATCTACTTGAAACAGGATCTCATTAAATTAACTTACACTAAACATTAAAATGGTTAAAGTTGATGTACTGAAGTTACAATGATATCATCAACAGCAATTATATTATCTGTATATAATAATAAAGATGACTTGTTAAAGTTTGTTCTAAGATAAAAAATATTACGGTTGCACATGGCTAATAAAGGAATAACCACCAATGGATATACCTTTTCACTGCTGTCTTATTTTCCTGACAGATTTTAGCCACTTTTCTTGTTTTCTGTTATTAATGTGTCAAGGCGGGTTAGGCCAGACACTGAGGGATGAATGAAGGATTGCAGGGTCCAATGCAAGTAGTTTTATTAACAAAACAAAACAAACAAAAGGGGGCCAGAACCAGAACGTGGCAAACCAGAGGGCAAAAACTTACAGAGCTGAGACCGGGGGTTTAGCTGGGGGACCAGCTACTAGACAAGAGCGGCTAGGCCGACCCAACCTGGAACTGCTGTGTGGCAGAGGGTCGCCTAGCTGGAGCGAGAGTCGTGGGTATAACTTGGGAGCGAACGAAAGCGCCTCGCTAAATCCGTGGATGGCCGGGTGGCCTGCTCGAGAACGTGGATGAAGAGCCGAAGCTGGCCTATATTGCACCGTGAGCTGTATCAGGAACCTCTCAGGCTACCTCAAGGTCCCAAATTAGCAATTCTTAGCCGGGAGCTCAGTGTCCGAGCTCCTTAAGTACCCCCAGTCTCAGGTGAAACACATTAACTAAACAAGACATGATGAACTTAGCAAACTAGAAACACACGTGAAAACAAACGAACTAATTCACCTACATGAGCATGAAACAAGACACTGAACCGACTCAAAGAACCAAACATGAACCAAACACACATGAGCGTAAATGAGCAAGAACTGAGTCAGTGAATCAAAACAAGAACAAAAACACAACAAAAGTCCTTATGTGAGCCCGTGGGCGGCGGCTCGGGAGAGGGCGGCCCGGGAGAAGGCGCGATACCAAGGGGCTGACATAATGAATAGTATCACAGTACTGACCACCTGCTATGCTATTGTAAATACCTAGCAACACCCAATTAACAACATAGGATAACATAACAACACTTTAGCAACACAATAGCGAGACCACAGTAACACCTAGAGAATAACTTGGAATAATATTGCAAACAGCTAGCAACAACCTATGATAACATAGCAACATGTTAGCAACACCTTAGCAACACCCTAGCAACCACCTGGGATAGTATCATGAATATAAATTAATATTCATGAATATTAATGACTAAATGGTGAAACCTTATGGGCAAAGATTTGAACACTTACATTACCATGATATTCTTAGATTGACGCCTTATCAACCACATGGGATACCATAAATAACACCTAGCAACACACTAGCAATCACCTAGGATACCAAAGCAGACCTTTAGCAACATCCTTCCACCTGGGGTATAGCAACCCACCTAGCAAACCATAAGCAACCACCTGGGATACTACTACAAACACCCGGCAACACCCTACTAACAACCTATGATAACATAGCAACACTTTAGCAACACCATTGACCACCTGCTATGCTATTGTAAATACCTAGCAACACCCAATTAACAACATAGGATAACATTAGGAAGAACACTTTAGCAGCACAATAGCGAGACCACAGTAACACTTAGGGAATAACTTGGAATAATATTGCAAACAGCTAGCAACAACCTAGTAACAACCTATGATAACATAGCAACATGTTAGCAACACCCTAGTAACCCCCTGGGATACTATTGCAGACATCCCAGTAACAACATCAGTTAACATAGCAACACTCTAACAACAACCTAGGATAACAACGCCACAGCAACACGCTGTAAACACCATAGCAACCAGTTCAGGATTGGTAAAGCTTCAGAATCACCTTCAGGAAAGGCACTTTTTAACTCCTAATGAGTTGAAAATAACTGGATATTGTCTTGTAATAATGTTTGCTGTCCAGAAACTGCCCAGATGCTTCCACTGTGTCAGATCAGACTTGGTCTCTATACAGGGAAAAGTGTTGAAATGATTATCTACTCTAATCGATAGTATCAATAGTCAGCAAATACAGATGTATTATCACATGTGACGAGAATTTCACTGCTCCAGAGACATTCTTTCAGTCTGGACCATTCTCCCTCGTCCTGTACGTATAACAGCCGTGGTTTCCAGTGTGTGTTAGCCTTTCTGTAGTATCAATGTACTTAAATAACCCCACTATCTGCCAGTGAGCTATTACACCATGTGGGAGACTGGGGTTCGATTCCCAGTCTGGGTGACTATGCTGCGCTACACCAATAAGAGTCCTTGGGCCAGACTCCTAACACTACACTGGCCCACATCTGTAATACGAGTAACCTTGTAAGTCGCTCTGGATAAGAGTGTCAGCTAAATGCCATAAATGTAAATGTAAATGTTAAAGAATTTATTTACAGAATAAACTGCCCATTGCCTGCCACGTTCTCAGGCAGGGAAACGCGTAGTAATATGAGCAGCAGATTAGGAACAGTTAGGCATTCCTTTTAGAACTAGACGTCTTCATGCATCTTCATGATTTCAGGACTGCAAAGCGAGAAGCCTGGAAGTGTGTGGATTTAACCGTTCCTCCAGTGGATAAACCCCCAGACAACAGCTTTAGTGAGAGATTCTCTAGTCTGTCTGATCCTGACAGCTGAACTGTTGGAGTGGAACTCTGTTTCCATTATAGTGTCACGTATTTCAACCTTTTTTTATTTTTGAGTTTTTGAGTTTTTGAGATATCAACATCGTCTCAACTTCAGATTGTTGAGTCCAATGGTGTGATTCAGGCTCGTGTACAGCTTTTTATACAGGATGCAAGGTTTCCACCTAGCAATAGGAATGAATGGGGTGCAAACAAATTGCTCACACATGTCACATTGATACAAATACACTGGTAACACCCAAGCAACCACGTAGGGCACCACAGCAACCACATGGTAACATCTTGAGACATCACAGCAAACACATGCAATGCCACAGAAGTTGCCATTGCAACCACTAAGCAGCTCTATAGCAACCTTATCAAGCACTTATCAAATACCTTGCAACCACCTAGGATATCATAGCAACCACCTTTCTATTACCCACATAGAAAAAACATGTATAGCACCCACTTAGCAAGACCTTAGTAAGCACCTTGCAAGCACCTAGCAATACTATAGTAACCACTTTATAACACTATAGTAACCACCTAGCAGCAATCTAGTAATCACCTAAGATTCCAAAGCTACCACTTGTCAACCACCTAGCAACACAATAGCAACCACCTAGCAGCATGATAGCAACCACTTAATAAAACCATAGACACCACCAAGTAACACTAAAGTAACCATCTAGCAGCTACATAGCAAACATCTGGTATACCATAGCAACCACCTAGCAAAAACAGTATAACCCTAGTAAGAACCACATAGGAACACCCTAGCAACGTCCTGGAGGTGGGAGCTACCTAACCTATGCAACCATTTTTCAGCCGATTATTATTATTTATTTCAGCATATGCAACATTTTGTTTTAATGAATAATTTCTTTTTGAAGTTTTTTGAAGTTTTCTTTTTGAAGTGATAGATGTGTGGAGATTGTTGTCAGTGGTAACTGATGGGATGATTCTGGTGGTGTAAACAGAGACGATGTTGAGAGGGGCTGAAGACGTTTCCTTTAAAATCCCAAAATATTCATGTTTTCACTGCCTGGGACTTTCACCCTGTGGAATTTCCATATGACAGTAATGTCAAGGGAGACTAACAAGTGCATACATCCAAAAAACACAATGTCTCACTGGGTGGGATATAAAGCTCTCTCTCTCTCTCTCTCTCTCTCTACCTCTCTCTCTCTCTCTCTCTCACTCTCTCTACCTCTCTCTCTCTACCTCTCTCTCTCTCTACCTCTCTCTCTCTCACTCTCTCTACCTCTCTCTCTTTCTCTCTCACTCTCTCTCACTCTACCTCTCGCTCTCACTCTCTCTACCTCTCTCTCTCTCACTCTCTCTCTCTCTCTCTCTCTCTCTCTCTCTCTCTCTCTCTCTCTATCTCCCTCCCTACCTCTCTCTCTTTCTCTCAACCTCTCTCTCTACCTCTCTCTCTCTTTCTCTCACTTTCACTCTCTCTCACTCTACCTCTCTCTCTCTACCTCTCTCTCTCTCTCTCAACCTCTCTCTCTACCTCTCTCTCTCTTTCTCTCACTTTCACTCTCTCTCACTCTACCTCTCTCTCTCTACCTCTCTCTCTCTCTCTCTCTCTCTCTCTCTCACTCTCTCTACATCTCTCTCTCTTTCTCTCTCTCTCACTCTCTCTCACTCTACCTCTCTCTCTCTACCTCTCTCTCTCTCTCTCTCACTCTCTCTACCTCTCTCTCTCTCACTCTCTCTCTCTACCTCTCTTTCTCTCTCTCTCTCTCTCTCTCTCTCTCTTCCTCTCTCTCTCTCTCTCTCTCTCTTTCTCTCTCTCTCTCTCTCTCTCTCTCTTTCTCTCTCTCTCTCTCTCTCTCTCTCTCTCTCTACCTCATAATGAGACAGTAGGAAAGATAAGCTCTTGGGCCGCTGCCGTGCGGCTGGCTTTGAGTTTCTGGAACACCTCAAATAAAAAAAGGCCTCAAGAGCAGCGCAGAGAGCAAGAGTTTACACACACACACACACACACACACACACTTATATACACACTTCAAAACTGTGTGTGTATCCGCACACACTTCAAATAAGGTCTGTAATCCTCGGAGGACTCGGAGTTGTGTTTCTAAACATTCTTCATCTCTCTCACGCTCCCTCTCTCCCTTCCTCAGCCTCTTCTCCCTTTCATTCTCTCACTTTCTCTCTCTACACGTAAGCTCTACTCTCTCTCTCTCTCTCTCTCTCTCTCTCTCTCTTTCTCTCACTCTCTCGTTCTATTTCTATCTCTCTCTACCTCCCCGCTGTATGTGTATCCCTAATTCCGGACCAGAAAAGCATTTAGGGGGTCTCTAACGTTGGGGAGCTCAGAACAAATCCTGCTCCTGACTTTACCTTACACACACACACACACACACACAGACACACATGCACACACAGCAGTCTCTGAGAGCGCCCTAGCTGCGAGATTTCACAACAATCCGCCAACATCAAATGGGCTTTAGATCACTGGTACAGGCTGACGATCAACACCAAATGCTTCGTTTACCCCCCACTTCGCCGCTGCCTGTTCACTCCCTCCTGACGGAGCCAGATATCTAAACCGAGAGCTTCCTGCTTTAAAAAAAGGCAAAGAGTGAAAAACAGGACTTTTGGAAATAAATAGACAAGCGCCAGCCCAGTAAAGTATCGCATATCATGGAAAAACTGAAATTTCTTGGGAAATAACCGCTAGTATAAACTGCTCTGTAATTATTGGACGTTTTTAAAATGTGCCATTCACTTTATACAGTCCACTAAACTGCATAACAGCCTCTTTTAAATTCTTCATTTACATATACACATTTACATATAACCGCCCATTCACCTTACAGACGTTAAGGAGCTCACTCAGCCAGACTCAACTTTTCAATGACCAGTTATTGAACACAAATTGTAACCCTGTAAAGTCAGAGAGTTTTTTTTATTTCATTAAAATAGTTCTCTGAAATCACTATTAAATAATATAGAAATAATATCATACAAAATAAACTAAATAATAATTAATTACACAAATAAGAAAATAACAGATACATGTTAATTATTCACAAATTATTGAAGCAAAATCTAAAAGCCAATTAGAGTACAATACATTTTTGTTCGGGTATCATACTAATTGTTCTATATGTTGTAAAAAACTGCTGTTATTTCTTTCTTTGTTGAATGATTGATTAGAAGGTCAAATAATGTTTTGGGCATTTCTTTGTATTTAAGGATGAAAAAATACTGTCTAAGAAAAACTCAAATAACACAAAAAACAACCCAAAAACCAGGGCTGCTGACCATCGATCTGCTGTGATCTAGTGGTTGCTGCAGATGCAGACTGTACATTGCATACTGAACGTACTGCACATATTTGTTCTGTATCATGACAATAGAATAATATTATATATAATATTATTTAAAAATATATATATAATATTAAAATAATGTTAAATAATACTGCACTTTGTTTGATTTAACACAAATCTGTACATGCACTCCTAAAATGAAGGTGCTTTAAAGGGTTTTTTGAGCAATGCTATAGAAGAAACACCTTTGTTTCCATAAAGAACCATGTTTGCCATAGATGTGTCAAGCATGTGTTTTTACACTTATTTACATCAAGTGATAGTTTTTCAGAAACCTTTACAAATATCTTCACACACACACACCGACACCTCTATTACAAACTTGTATTATTATAGAAACCAAAAGTGGTTATTATATGGCATTGCTCAAAGAACCCTTTAATTTCCAAGATGTACTTATCTCTCTCTATATAACATAAACCATATAACATATCTATTCTATGTATATCATCACTGTCAAGCTAAAACCTTGCATCTTCATTTTTGTATTTTTTGTGAATCTAGCAGTGGTTTGTTACATTGTCTCAAAATTGAAGAATGAATGGACCAATAGGAATGCGCCAAAATGGTTTCTCTGTGACTGTGATGATTTCGATAGTGAAATTATTTCTTTTATATATATATATATATATATAATTTTTTTACACTTGTAATAAGCAATACTATTAATATTTAAAATATATATGCAGAGTAGACTGGGCCTGGGATTGAAACATACAAAAATGCATATAATAAGAAAACTCAGCCTCTCCAGTTTAACATGGAGTCTGTTGATTTAAATTTAAAATTTCAAGTAAATAAATAGTTTACAGACAATGTTTTATGAACTTGTCAAAAGTACTGTGTAATACCTTTTGAACTCTGCAGTGCACCAAATATGCTTTAAACAAACCCCTACAAAGTCCTCTAAAGAGTGTCTACATTCATATTTTTAACAGATGGACTGCTGTTTTGACTCATGGGTGTGTTTCATCATGTCTTTAGCTCTAAATTGGTATTTTGTTTAATACTTTCTATAATACTTTCAAGTCTTAATCCAAAGGTTAGCTCTACATGAGATTCAACTCCATATGGCTTCTTTAATCAGCAACATTACTGTAGGGCACCATTTGTAAGTCTACATGATAGCTACAGTACATAGGCTTTTAAACAACAACTGATACATATACATTTATGAAGGCTCATTCTGAAAAGCATCAGCTGTCAAACCACTTTCCGAGGTGAAATGCCCACTTCTCTAACCTTTAGTGCATGGCTACCCCATTAGTGCATACTGGCCATAGTAACACATATAGCAATTAAATATTAATGCACTGCGTTTTTGATGTTTTATAAAAGCAGCAAGCCACTCGAGGCCAAGTGTTACAGTGATTTTACATCACTTGGGGTTTTGAGAAAACCATGGCCTCTTGTGAAAGATTGCTTTGGAAAATCAAAAGACAGATAAAATCAGATATACATAAAACCAGTAAGCTCCATTAGACCAGAGTCCCCAGCTGGCTGATAATGTCCATATACATTGATATCTGGTTGAATGCAGGTGGTGACATTAAGAGTCTTAGTCTTAGATTTAGTTGTGAACTATGGTGACCAAAGCCTAACGTATGCTAAACATTAAAATTTTAATTTCGGTACAATGTGAATTTCTAATATAACTGGACATTAATATGTTGTTGGTTATTAGTCATGATGTTAACCACAATTCAACATCTGCCTAGAGATGGAGCTTGATATTAACCCGATGCTTGTATGTATTTTTGACAGATACGTGACAAAATGTACAACATTGGATTTTGATATCCACACGATTATTAATATATTAATATTATATGCTACAAACTACCACTGATGCAACGTCACTGGGCAACCAAAGTGCCAGGAACCCTGCTCTGATGCATCGGGTAGCAGATGCCTGTGTTGGCCAATATCACACTGAAGTCCTGGAGAAGAGAGCGAGCCATCCACCCCCCCCACTCAGAGAGAGCACAGCCAATTGTGCTCTCTCTGGCTCTGGTTGCTGATGACAGACTGCATGACCCGGGCTTCGAACCAGTGATCCTCAGGTCATAATGGCAGTGCATTAGACTACTAAAATTAACTAAAACTAAAGTTAGTTAATAGAGTCCAACATCTTTCTCACGTCATATTGACAACTGGTGCCTAAGGTAAAGTCAAATCCAGCCAGAGCTGTAATGCTCACAACAACTGCTCATTCTGAGCTTTGGTCCAGAATAAAGGAACAGCAACTGTGTCCTGTGATTGTGAAGCATCCTCCCTTTGAAATATGGACACACTGAAATCTTAAGATGGTTTGAAATGGTCAATTAAACCTCCTCCTAAATTACCAGAGCAGTGCTGTAATAAAGAGCCAGCAACTTCCTCCCAACTATGAAATGTGAAGGCTCTCCTGAATCTGGGACAGCTTTGATTAATTAGCTGTATTGGTTGGTGTGGTGTTGTGGCATTTCGTGAAAGTTTAAAAACAGGCCTGTAATTAATCAGAGGAGACCTGAGAAGGGTTGGAAAGCCTGATGACGTTCAGCTTGGGGGGGTATGGTGGGGCGCTCGGGGATCATGTGCTGAGGTGACAGATGGAGACTGCGTGGCTAACGTCTACACCTAGCGTCGCCGGGAGCATCCAGGTGCCATTACATGAATCATCAATTTGCTCCACTGACGTTCCATTACACTGAACAAACAGGCCACACGGTTACCCTCTAATGCTGAAGCACGCATTACACCTGACTGAACGGTGCATTTACGACAGCCCCAAGCCTTTTGACTTGCAGACTTTTGACAGTCTACTCTCCAGCATGCTGGAGCCCACTAAGGCTCTATGAAACCTGAGCCGAAGATCAATCATTCATGTTACTCTCTACAAACATGTTACATGCTACGCACCTGTGACCCCACTGCTTCCAGTCGAATAAGCTGCTGTTAAAACTGCCGAGACTTGTGACACCTGTGTGCATTGTAAACCTCACTGGTGCTGAATGAACTCATACAGTGCTCATTCCAGTGCCATTTGCTCCATGCAGAGTTACACTGGGAAGAAATGCAAAGTGACAGTTTTGCTTTGAGCGTGCATAAATCCAGAATCAACGCCTGAGCTGAGTCTAATACAAACCCCAGAGCCTTTCACTACTCATCTGTTTTGATCCAGGCTGTGACACAAAGGAAACGAAGTCAAAGGGTGACTGAAAGCTTCTTTTCAATGCAGCTCCAAAAATGCCTCGGAATACGATGTTTCTACATTGACTTCCATTGTTTCCAATGTTGTTTCCTTCTCTTGTAAAATTGGCTTTGTTGCATGACAGCAACGGCAGTGTACACTATATGTCCAAATGTTTGTGGACACCTCTTCAAATGAATGCATTTAGTTACTTTAAATTGCACTCAACGCTGACACAGATGTGCAAATGCACACCTACAGCTTGTCTAGTCCATATAGAGGAGTACTAATAGAATAGGACTTTCTGGAGCAGATAAACTCCCCTCTGTTCTGTTTAACCAGGAATTATAGATGACAGGGTTAACAGGGAGGTGACAGTAGAGACAGTTGCCCAAACATAGGCCGGATAAACTCTGCTTCCAAAGTATGTTTGATTTTGAAGTAACAATGAATAGTAGAAGTAGGTGTCCTGATACTTTTGTCCATATAGAGTGTTAACATTATTTGGATATTATATATTTGGATTATATATATATATATATATATATATATATATATATATATATATATATATTCTCTGGATGAATGAGCAAGTGTCCTGATACTTTTGTCCATAACATGTATATAGTGTATATATGTATATGTATACGTACATGTATATATTTTCATAACATCATTGGACATGCTCACATCAATGTGCTTGGTAGAGAATGCTAATTCTGTCATGTCACCTAACAGAACCCTTTCTGGCAGCCTTATTTTAAAGAGTGCAAATGATTCAAGAACCACTGTTCTATGTTATCATGCAAGGAACCTTTCCTAGCAGCATGATAATAAGAAGTTCAACAGTGCCTCTATTCAGTGTTCACAATTCACACCCAAATGTTTCAAACCCCAAAATTCAGTAAACTGTTGAGTGTTGAGCACTACAATGCCTTTTGGTATCGGTATCTAAATCAACCCACTTTAGGAGCCACCCAGAGCTGCTCTTTTCAACCATCCAGCATATGTTTGCATCTTGCCCAAAACCAACTGGGAAAAACAATTCCTTTTATGGGCTTTATGACCGAGGGTTAACATCTGTGATGACCAGCAGGTGACCCTCCTTGACCGGTATGCTGGACAGAGTGCAGCTGTGGAGCATCAGCAATCGATTAGCTTCAGCCATGCCCTTTCTTTTACACTGTTTGGACAGGTCCAACCTTGTGAGTAGAATATCTTCACACTGAATTTATTGTGGAGTTACCTTAGATTGTTCTATATAGCAGCAACCAGGAATACACTATTGTCAAAGAGCCTGTAATGCAAACTGGTCTTCAGGGATTCTTAGACGGTCCATGTTTTTACTCTGTTCCTAGTTATTGAGTCTGGTTGGAGCAAATTTCTGGACCATTTGGGGGTCCCTGAGGACTGATTTGAGAACAATCGTCCAGGGGCTTTGCATTCCAGAAGCTTTAGAGCCAAAAATTGTTCAACTTTCTTTTACACTGTTTAGACAGGTCCAACCTTGTGAGTAGAATATCTTCACACTGGATTAATCCTGGATGTTTTTTTTCTGTGTTTACTGTGCAATACGAGTCCTATTTGCTTATCTTGTACTGCATTGGTTCACATACTGGCCGTCAGGGATTTTCAAGTAAAGGCAAATTTCTGGACCATTCAGGGGTCCCTGAGGACTGATTTTTTTTAACAACAGTTCAAGGGTTTTGCACTCCAGAAGTCCAGAATCTTCTGGGTCAACAACTGTTGAACTTTCTTTTACACTGTTGGGACTGTGTCCAACCTTGTGAGTAGAATATCTGCACTGGATTTATGCTGGATGTTTCTTTCTGTGCCGCAAAACACTATTTAAGTCTATTTAAGTCTAGTCCCACACAGACACACATACAGAGCCAACAGTACCTTCCTCACAACTGAATTTCTGTTCTCATTCTCTATCCATCTCAAAGAAAACAATAGCACACACAATCATCCTGACAAAATGCATCCTCATCTTTTCAACACTGAGCGAAAACTGCAGTTTGATACAACAATTCACACGGTGAACCTGAGCCTCATTTGCATGTGTACATGTGCCTATTTCACTTTCAGCCCTGTGTCTTTTACGAAACTGACAGTATTCTCAGAAATGTCTGGAGATGTTTTCAAGCGTGGAGGCAGTTTCTTTTTGTGGAAAGTCAATGGGAAATGTTAACTCTGCATTGAGTGCAAGGAGGTGTAGTGGAAAACAGAGAGGCAGGTGGCTGAAGGTGTAGGCCAAAGGCGTGTTTCTTCATTCTGACACTGTGAGGTTCCTGTACTGCCTCTGGGAAAGCCCCTTTATCTCAACTGACAAATCAGCATTTGCATACCAGAAACCACTCTGTCAGGTACAACATCCCACAGCTGGGATACCTGCTAGCAGCAGTGTGGAGGATGTACCTCCCTGCTGAAAAAATAAGGTTTTGGGCAGCTCAGCTTCTGACCAGCATAGATTATCTATTTGTTTGAGTTTTGATAGTTTCGTTTATGGTTTGTTAGCTGGTTCTACCAGCATGACCACAACTAATCCACCAGCATGACCAGCTGGAGACCAGCTAAACTATTCAATTCAAACAAGAACTTACCCTGTCGGCCAGGTATGCTGATCTAACGTCATGTCCAGCTGGCATATCTGTCACTGTACTATGAAAACAATGTACAGAGAAATGTGTCCTCTGCATTTGACCCGTCTGTGGTGGTGAACACACACTAGTGAACTAGGGGCAGTGAGCACAAACTCACTCCCAGAGGGGTGGGCAGCCAACTCCAGAGCCCAGGGAGCATAGAGGGTAAAGGGCCTTGCCCAACAGTCAAGTGGCAGCTCGCAGAGCCTGGGTATTGAACCCACAACCCTCTTATCAATAGCCTAGAGCTCTAACTGCTCAGCCACCACTGCCCCCCAACAACATAATCCAGGTTTTCCCCTGGATGACCAGCCTTTTGACCACCTTGCCCATCAAAAATCAGCCTAGACCATCTGAAATCTCTTTCCCAGTCATATTCCCAGTGTCTGAAAACACACAATGGCCTAAAAAGCACTTAGCGACGTCTAGTGTTTCCATACCTGTTGGTCTTGATAATCGGTGTGGGCAGTACACAGGTCAACCTCCATCCGAATGAAGCCAGAGACTGCAGGAGAGGGATGTAGTCCGTCTTCACCTGCACGCCCTGTAAGAAAAATACATACAAACATACAGAACTGAACGTCATGACTTCCCAAACGCGGTATGAATATGCCAGAACTGTGAGAACATCAAAGGTGTCAAATTCTGAAAGAGACGTTAATCAAAGCGAAGCGCTGATCTGGGTGTGATTTCAATGGGGCTCATAAAGACAGATGTTAATATAAAAGATGTATTGTATGGAAGCTGCAGAAATAAAACTGGGATCTTATTCAGAGAGCCTGTTTAATGAGTTGTTTTTCAGCCGTTTAGAGATGTCGTTGGGTTTTTTTTTGTGGGAGAGCTGGCTGGTGCGCTCATCTTGATAACACAGGAAAAGCAGTGCGGTTTAACTGCACCTGCCCCAGAGGAAACCATGTCGCGTGTCAGCCTTGTGCTCAGGCACACACACACTCACACACTTGCACACAAAATGATGACACTCACAGTTACGCGCCACAAAGCACTGTCACAGATTTGCACAGATGCTCTCAGACAGATGTGATTCTATTGCGGAAACTGTAACGGTTCCATAGCCTATGCTGAACCCTGGCCACTTTCAGGACAAGTAGCCTCTTGATGTAATGAGTTATCCTGAACTTACTGGCTTACTCGCTCAACTCACTTTTATTTGTTAACGGAAGGGTGGAAAAGGGCAGGAGGAGGTACGAGCACACGCCTTTGGGTTCAACCTGTATTCTGGGAGAGAAATAGGTAGCTATTTCCTTTTAAACAGTCAAATATCAGGTTTTCAAAGAAGGACGCCAAAGTTCCTCCATCCCCTAAGAAACCAAGCCCCTGGTTTACAGTCAGTGTACCAGTTTTGCCCCCACCACCACTCATGCCAGACCAGCGGCACACCCTCTTACCACTGCTACCTGTTTAATGACCATGTTGAAACCTGGGTGGACTTTTGGCTGTCTGTCACTATAAATATCACCACTATTAGCCATCATTACTCTGACCATCACTGCCATGACTATATTAAGTTCTACTACACCATGATTATTTTATTATGATTATGATCAGAGCAGTTCAACAGTTTTTAGATGGTTTGGTGACTTTTATCAATAATTTATAAATAGCTCTGATCAGAGGAGGACGGGTCGGGTCCCTTGTGAGTCTTGGTTCCTCCCAAGGTTTCTTCCTCCAGCTCTGAGGGAGTTTTTCCTTGCCACTGTCACCGTCGGCTGCTCACTGGGGGTCTTTGATTCTTCATGTCTTCTTACATTATTATTATTTTTTTGTCTTTTACTAATTACTGATTGTGTAAAGCTGCTTTGTGACGACAACAGTTGTAAAAAGCTATACAAATAAATTTAACTTGACTACTGTACATAGCAAAAGGTGGGATGCATCTAATCTGTGCCTAAAACAGTGCACATAAAGCTTAGTAAATCAAATCAACTGTATAGAAAAGGTGTGTTTCCTAGCCATGGCAAATGTCATTCAGTTTTTCAATTCTGTAATTTAATTTTAATTAAAATAAATATTAGCTTATTTTCATAAAAATAAGCAGATGCCAAACGAAGACACAAAAACACATTCCTGAAGCTCATTAGCTGAAATGTTAATGGTGCAATGTGCAGCTGAACTCACAGACTACTGAGTCACAGTTGCAACACCCTATCTAGCCGAGCTGCCCTTTCGCCCGGGCTGCAGCGCATAGTTGTGGACATTGTGGTAAAAGGCTGAGGCAGACTTCAGAGGCTTAAGGGCCCTGCTGGAGCAGGCTCTGTTATTTACATTGGCCTGAGCTGTGGAGGCTGCCCAGAGGGAGTGTAGATAAGGTAGGGGAAGGGTTTGTGTTGGACCCAGGCCCAGTGGTGTGCTGTGTGTTAAAACAGCCAGACGCATGAGCTAAGGAGAACTGTGGATGCCTTTTTCACTGCCTTTTCATCACTCTTTCAGTACGGTGGACAATAAAGCACAGCAGAACCAATACCACTGGAGTTTCACATTTCAAGTGTGATAATGAACAGAATTTCCTTTTCAAACGCACTGTGCATTGATGCATTTATCATCAGACAAACAATATTTTGCATTCCACAGTACATTAGCCGTTCCTTCGAAGCATGACTAAAAACTGCTGGGTACTTTTGTATTGACCATACAATTCCCATCTACTTTATCAGGAACATCTCCTTTTCATGGGGCTTTAAAGAGTATTATTGCTAGTTTGAGGGTGATCCGCTAAACAGAGGCCAAAAATTGTGGACAGAAACTAAAGGGGTGGACCACCTGACTAAAAAAACTAAAGAGGACCACCAAGATACCAAGTTACAGCAGATACCAAGTTACCAAGTTATAGCAGAATCTTTCATCAACAGCCCACTCTGACCTCTGATCTAAGTGTTGGGCTTGGTGGACAGGGGTTAGCATGGGCACTCTGACTGGTCTCAGGTATTCCTTCACTTAACAATCCACAATAACATTTCAGAGACCTCTGCTACAGTTGACCTTCTGTCATTTTGATCCCTGATGGGAAGGCCTTCGTCAAGCGGTTCAGGTCTTCACGCCTAACCATTTCTCCTTGTTCCCAAGCAATTGTTCAGTTGCTGTCAGACATACAGCCTTCACATGCAGGCCTTCACACTGCACTGCAAGGTTATTTGCTTCATCTATGTTGTGGCGCATCACTGTATATGAACATTATGATCTAGAAGTTCTTCTTGAAACCACATATAGAAACACAAGGATAGTAAAAAATATGTTTTATACTTTTGCATCTATCACACAATTACTGTACACTTTCTACCATGTAGAGCAGAGGCCGGAATTTAGCACAGTTGGCTGATTTCCCTGCTCTAACAGACCTAGTAAACCAATTAGTAGTCTTAATAACAGATGAGCTGAATCAGTTGAAGCAGGGAAAGCACAAAACTGCAGGAATCCAGCCCTTCAAGACTGGAATTGCCCATCCCTGATGTTCAGGCCTGAACCCCACCTGACCCACAGCACCAGAAGTCAGTTCAGCTGTCCTGTTTTTTGGCCAAACAAAATAAATATAAATATCTGTTGGCTGCACTACACTGCTAAAACTGCTAAAAACTGCTGTTTTAGTTTAGTGTTTTTATTTCTTTCAATTTGCTTCAAATTCCTGATTGATGAATCCTCTAGTTACACAATGCCACCAGAGCTCTGGTGTTGCTCTGGTGAGCTCTGGGAGTTGAAGGCACATAAAACCAACTAAACTGTACATCACTGTACATCTGAACACAAAACGAACTACCAGTTCTGTTACACCAGCTAACAGAAAATAGCCTGCATCACAGTGATGCGGGGCTATCCTACTCATCCAGAGAATGGGTGGGTAGGATGGCTTTCTAGGAACCAGGCAGATGATAGAGCCAATGCTCTGATTTACATTGCATTAATAGCATTATCCAGAGTGACTTGCAAGGTTACTAGTATTACAGTACAGAGGTGGGCTAATGTAGTGGTAGTATAGTACAGTCACCCAGACCGGGAATCGAACCCCAGTCGCCCACGTGGTATGATAGCTCAATGGCTGGTAGTGGTGTTATCTGTTACACCACATCATCAACCATGATGAACATTGCAGTTTTATTTACCAAGCGTCCATTTGCCAAGCACTCCAGTGCAGATTAGGAGGCGAAATGGGGAGGATGGTTAGTGCAAGCAGAAAAGCTAAAACAAGGGAACAGGCAGGGTAATATCTGTTCAAAGTGAGACCCCTGACACCCAAAGTAGTCCAAACCCAAGCAGTTAGGTCCCTTTGGCTTTGGACATACAGACGCAATTACCCATTACTGGCCACTTTAACAGAAACCCATACCTTCCAGGCTCACTGGACTATATACAGTAGGTGTACAATTACAGACTGTACCCCATCTGTCATATCACCCTCTACCACATTCATCATCAGTCATTTTTATTATTCTGGTGATGGCCTATTCACAGCGCAGGGATTTACATCCATCAGTGTCATTGCAGGGTTTCGATTGGGTCCACCACCCAAAAATATCCGTTCCAGAGGAGCTTTGTGGTCAGAAACTTTGCCCTAATAAAGAGCTCGAGAATGGCTAACACAAACTGTGCTTTATCAGATGGGCTCCAGGCTCTAACTGTATAGCAGCAAGGTAGAGCTACAAGCTAGCTAGCGATCTGATGAAGCAGCCAGTGAGTGTATATGAGCATTTCTTCCCCTTTGATTTCCCCCTTAAAAAAATATCTGGGAACTCAAGGATAGTGAGGGTTGACCTTGTGCAATCAAGTTACAGTAGAAAGTCAGATAAGAGGAGATATACTGTATGGACCTCACTAAGTAACTAAAGAGCTTCAATATTTTGCGGCAAACAACCTCTGACCTCAATTAGACCTCTTTTTAAAACTTGGCTATCTTCTGCCTCTGAGTCCAGTAGACTACATCCGTGTGGACTCACGCAGGGCGAGTGAAAATTGTTCTTTGAAAATGTGAGTCACGTGTTTTTTTCACCTCTGCAGGAGTCAGGGAGGACACCATTGCCAAAGGACATGTTTTAATGATCTTTCTGCCTTTCTGATATCACACTGGCCCCACGTCTGAAACGACCTTCAAACTTTGCTTTCAGTATATAAGTGAAGTAAAGTGAAATTAGAGAGGGGCTGCTTTTTTTACCCCTTAAAACCCTTAAACCCCTTAAAGGGTAAAGGTACTACTACTATTTTGTTCACCAGATTTTGTGGCGTGCCACAGGGATCTATTTTAGGGCCTGCGAAAGTGACTAGTAAATTCCAATAGTAATGAAGTGTGGGCCTACATACAGGGTTTAAGGGGTTAATAGGTATTCAAACACAAGTTCACACAAACTCAGACATACACACTCGTCTCACACGTGTCCGCTCTGTGACTCTGATCTTCAAAGAATCCTTATTGGAGTCCTGATGTCACAACTTTAGGCCTAATCTAATCTCAGATCTAACACAGTTTCCTGGGACTGATAAGGGGTATTACATTGCCCACCACAATGCACAGCCTTTATATAGCTGTGACACACTGTACTGTGCTAACAACATTAGCGCTGGCAACTTTTCTCAGTCTGGCTGGCCGTTTGAGCCCAGAGCAAGGAATCGGATTTACACTATTTTCATCTTACCCTGATCACTCCAGACATGTTTGGTGTCTAGGATTTGGTTCCTTAGTTTTACACTGGAGCTATGAGGCTAATACACAGTAGTTATAACAAAAGCAGTAGTAATGGCAACGAGTACTTCACCAATTAGCACTGTGCTAAACATATAGCCACATTATGACCTGCTTTGAACTGTGTGGAGTTGTTAGATGTTCATCTCTTGTTAATCAGACTTGTTTATGTGGTTAAACATTGATGAAAAGAATGCTGCAAGGCTAAAAACAGCAGTAGTGCCATCTTGAAGCTGTATGTAATAACAAACTTCTGAGTATATACCATTCCCTGATGTGCTTAGAGTAGACTGAGGATTCACAACCAAGGTAAACAAACAGCACTTTTTTCTTTATTAAATTTGACATTATAATGTAATATGATTTCAGTTGTGTTGCTTTATGTTGACATAAGCTGCATTTCAAGCTATAACCCAGATAGCAGGTACTTTAGGGCCAAATACAACCCAGTAAAGGTACTTACAAGTCAACTGCGGCAATGGCTAGTTTATTGTAGCCAAAGCCTGGCCCAACTGTAGCCAGCTCTAGCTATGTTTGGGCCCCCAGGTTTGTATATCATCACTGTCCTTCTGCCCATACTGTTGGGACAAGGTAAAGTGGTGATCATCCAATATCCTGATCTCACTAATGCTCTTGTCACAATGCAATCAAATCCTCACAGCAATGCTTCTCCAAAATCTACTAGAAAGCCTTCTTCCCTGGACAGTAGAGACAGTTATCCAACAAAAGCAGGATAAACCATTGTTAATACTCTAACCCAGAAGAAACAATGAATGAGCAGGTGTCCCAATACTTTTGCCCATATAGTGCATGGAATTTTTGAGTGACAGTGACAATATAGTAAGGTGCGTATCTCTACCTCCATACATACAGAGACATACAGGAGCGCGGTATAGTATGGTATAGTATATACAGTATATGCACACAGTCATATCAGATTATTATGACCGGTTTGAAATGAACTTGGCTCAATCTGGAGTCCATCTGTTTCTCTACATACTCTGTTGTTAACCTCCTTTCACCCTGTTCTTCAAAGGTCAGGACCCCACAGGACTGACCACCACAGAGCAGGTAGTATTTGGGTGGTGGGTCATTCTCAGCACTGCAGTGACACTGACTGACGTGGTGGTGGCGAGTGTGTGAGCAGTGGTCTTGGGCTGGTGGTACGAGTGGATCAGACACAGCAGTGCTGTTGGAGTTCTTAAACCTCTTAGCGTCACTGCTAGACTGTACATAGTCCACCAAGCAGAAATATCCAGCATTCTGTGGGGGACAGCGTCCTGTGAGCACTGATGAAGGACCAGAGGATGATCCACACCAACAGATGTGCAGCAACAGATCAGCTTTTGTCTCTGACTTTGACCGATTGATATTATTTAACATCTAAAACCACCAATGAGATACAAAACCTGGACTCAAACCTTCTCAAATCTATCATAAACCACAGTCATAAAGCACAATATTTATGACCATTTCGTGTTATAATGTTCTGTGAGGGAGCTTTTAGGGTCATTAGACTCCTTTCACCACCACTGTGAACAATTCTGACCTGGTAGGTTTCTCCAGAAGGAACGCTTATATACCAAACCTACTTGGAATGACTTGGGTACATTATTTCATTCATTTCATCTTCTCATCTGATTCGTCCTGGTCCAGAGCCCATCCGGGCGCAAAGCAGGAATACCCCCTGGACAGGGCACCAGTCCATCACAGGACGTTGATTACATCTTTACCAAAAATCCATTAAAAATTCTCCTTTAAGGCCTTGGTCAGTTCAGACTACCTGGAGTTCAGTAGGGCAGAGCATCAACACGGCAGAAGTAGGGGATAAAGGGCACAGCTGATTACAGAGGGACACTAACATGGCACACACAGCAGAGCATTAGACGTCTGCATAGATAAACCAAGACATTCTGAAAATACGAGTGCAGTTCTTTTTTAGTGGAAACGCACAGATGCACAAGAAAATCACTCCATGAGCATAGATTGAATTCTGCAAATGTAGCCTTCGGATGCCTCAGGCAGACAGATCATTTTTAGTAGTCTGTGGATTTCTTCCAAAGATATCTCCAGGCCCAGCTCCCGCTGTGTTTATTAGCAGTATGTTCCGGAATCGGGCTCCATAGATATTGAGGGGGTCGTTTTCTTGTTAAATGCTGCAATCTTTGCTCTCTTCGCTTTCCAGAACCTGGTGAGAAGACCACACCTCTAACACAGGCAAAGTGGTGATTACACTCTAAGAAAAGCATGTTCCTGGCCTTCTCAACACCTTTCTAGCTTCGGTGGTGGCAAAATGTGTGCCACTAGCAAAGCTCCTGGTAAAGCTCCGCCACAGTTTCAGCTTAGTTTCAGATCGTCTTTAGTTAGACAGCTTTTTTAGCTTGGGAGCAACAAGGCTAATGTAGCTAATGTGTAATGTAAGCATACATCAACCATTTAGCATCATGCAAACTGCACGTCTAAATCATCACACTATTTACATGATGTAATCTCAAGTTAATTTGAGATTTACAAGTAGAGAAATTATGATGCAAGGCTAAGAACATTAGTAGCTAGCAGGGGTGTGGTCATGAGTTCATTCCATAGCGATGCCATAGCCATCCGTTGCCAGGAGTCCAAGGCCTGCTTCTCTTTGGGTGGGTAGGTGAGGGAACACAGGCATCTATTAGCTGGTGTTACACAATTGGCAGTTAGTGGTCTCCTCCAAGCGTGTTGAGCTACAACTACCTGAACCCACAAAAAATGGGTAAAACATTTTTTAGAATGTATCTTTTCTAAGCTACAGTTCGTTTGCTCAGTTAGCAGCAGTTTTGAAGTTTAAAGCTTGGCCCAAATTTTTGGGATTTTTATAGCTAACTCCATTAGTTGGTGAGCAGTGAGATAATCTTTCAGTTTGGGCTATAAATGCCTCTACAACAATGCTAATTTCCACTAATACGCCTATGGACCTATAGTAGTATGTTAGCACTAAACGAATATGATAAAACACTGGACACTGAACAGCACTGTTTGGCTGTTCTAGATTAAATCCAGACATTGCTGCCTCACTGCCTCAATGCCCATGCTGTTCATACAAGTCAGGGCTGTAGAAGGCAGGGTAGTCATAAAGGTCTGTGTAACCAAATCACGAAGGCAACAACATGTCCTGATGTTGCCAAAAAATCGACAACTCTGGTTGATTTCTGGTTTGAGTTTAGCTGTATTAGCGTTAGCCTTTAGCATTCTTTCACCAAATAAAATCTAATTTAAGAAAGCTATGGTACTGCACTTCCATTTAGATAGGCCTGGATATCGTACTGCCTCGGAATACTGTCTGAGAAAGCAGCATTTGTTACATTTCAGACACAGTAAGTGACTCTTTCAGTAAGGAGTATTGGGTAAGTACCGACTATAACCTGCATACACTACTGTATACATTCACAGCCAGTGATGCATCTAGAACTTACAGAAAGTAATCCCACCCATTGGAAATTCAGAAACTTGATTGTTTGGGCACTTCCTAATTATGTTGGGGGTTAATCTCACACGTAAGGCCTTCAGTCCAGCTCCTGAAGGCCTAACCAATGGGGAATCTTGCTTGATGACATGTGTCTAGACGTTTCAAGACCAGTGCTGTAATCCTCAAAAAACACAAACATGGCTCTATACACTAGGTGCTACAATGGGTACCACAGAAGAACCCATTCTGGTTGCATAAAGAACCATTTTTGTATAAAGAGGTGTGAGTGTGAAGAACCTTAGAACTGGTAAACAACCTGTTGATCCACTTCATCAATGGTTCTTCCATGGCATCGCTCAAAGAACCCGTTGTAGCATCGGTATTGTTGAGAAATTAGATTGAAAATGAGCTAAAATGAAAGACGTATTTCTGAATTTCCAGAAATCGTTAGGCCTTCTCCAAAGGCTTAGCAGGCCCAGACGGATCCCATAGGAACTGAATGATTATGCTTCCATTACTTGATACCAACATTATCCCTGTAGCTGAAAAACTAAGGAATACCAAACATGGCTGCTCCTCTATACTCAAGGTAGTGGGAAATTGCCCAAATTAGATTTTTTTTTCCTCAAACTATTCCTTTACCAGCATTTGTTTTCAGGCAGTGGAAGTTCTCTGGGAGTCTAATAAAATGTGGTTAAGACGGTTTCCTCCTCAGCGGATCAAAACTAATAAGTAGGCTGGCGAGGAGTAAATCTTGCAGGATTGCTCCTCAAGGAAATGGGAAATGGGAGAAGGCTGACTGCTCTGAGGGGGCTGCCTGCTGATAACGGCGGGCCTTCATTGCATTATATATCCAAGGTTGCGTTGTCTATTGATTTTCCTCAGCGACCAAGAATAGAGTGCTCACTCAATTTGGATAGCATTGTACGCGGCATGGCTCCGCGTTGAGCGATGTGATGTGATGCTGTTAATACTGGCACCTTAATCTTTCGTCCGCGTCGATGGCTGCTTTTGTGTCGGAGTGTCATTACCATGGAGTGCTGCATAAAGAGGCTGGGGTGACATTTGGAAGGGAAAAAAATAGACTTCGCTGAAGATTTCAAAACAGGAAACGGTGTAGTGGAGTAGTACGTTTGAAGTGCGCTGGTTTGACTCATTTGGTGTCATTTTTTCCAGCTTCCAGAGTTGTTTCCTCGCCACCTACACCAACGCGATGGCTAATTCCTGTGTTCAATGAGGCCGTTGGGACTATTCGCCATGACCCGCTGGAGCTGCTCATCATCTAAGAACAATAACTATCAGTATAATGACATCCTGAGCACGTCCTGCTCTCTAAATTGAATGGTAAAAAAAGGAGGGAGGGGGGGGGTGCTAAGCTAGCTCAGATCTGAATGCAGCACAACCACACAGAGCCACAGTGAATCATGCTGGACAGCTGCATTGTGTTCTTAGCCTTAGCTGGTGAGCAATGCAGGTCACGACTCAACACCGAGAATGAGGTGGTGGTGGTGGAGGTGGTGGTGCTGCTGCTGCTGGGGGGGAGTCAGGAAGAGTGAGAGGTATACAAAAAGAAAGGAGAGAGAGAGAAAGAGAGAGAGTGAGGGAGTGAGCGAGAGACCTAGATGGACAGATGTACTGAATAAGAACGGCAGCTGAAGCCACAGGGTTAAGAAACTCGATTACTGCGATAGCATCAGAATACACAGCGATTACCAACGCAACACTGCCCAGTCAACACACACTCTCTCACACACACACACACACACACACACACACATGCATTCACACCCCACACACTCAGACTACAACCCCACAAAACCAGCCTGAGCGTGACCGACTTGAGAAGAATCAATGCCGGCCCCGACACAACATCTCATCAGAACAAAACACGTCTGGATCCTGCCCCCCAGCCCCCCGACCCATTAGTGCCACTCAAACAGGTGTGGCTGAGCAGACATCCCACTCTCCACCACCTCACTGTCCGTCTTTCATTTCTTTTTTTCACTTTTAACAATAAAGACACTACAAAGGGTTCTTTGAGTAGAATCACTTTTGGTTCCATCAGGAAAAGCTGTGAGTTTGAAGGATCTTTACAATCGAAAGGTTCTTCACACATATATCTTTTTAAAAAAGGGTCTTTAAGGAACCGTCGCTCAAAGAACCCTTTCAAGCACCTTTATTTGAATGTTTATTGGGTTTATTAGGAAGCATGGTGTAGGTATGGTACACCAGATCAAGTTGAACCTACTTCAAAATGTCAGATAAAATATAAATAAAATATAAAAAATAAAGGACAACAACAACCACGGCTCCCCAGCTATCCAATACACCAGCTAACAGATGCCTGTGCTGACCAACATCACACTAGGAGTGATGTGGGGAGGAAGTGCCATCAGCCCACCTCTGAGAGAGCAAGGCCAGTTGTGCTCTCTCTGGCTCCGGCTGCTGGTGGCAAGCACAGTGACCCAGGATTCGAACCAGTGATCCCTGGATCATAGTGGCAGCACCTTAGTCCACTGGACCACTTAAAGCCCCAAATTATTT
Organism: Salminus brasiliensis; assembly: GCF_030463535.1. NCBI lineage: Eukaryota > Metazoa > Chordata > Actinopteri > Characiformes > Bryconidae > Salminus > Salminus brasiliensis. Next base: position 93,104,217 of record NC_132878.1, read on the forward strand.
AATAATATAATAATAATGATAATAATAATAATTGTGTCTATTTATTTTATTTACTAGTTACTGTATGTCTTAAAAGGGGATTCCATAGATTTCTTAAAAATTATATTTTCAAATATCTAATTATAATTTTTTTAAATGAAATTTACAAATTATTACTAACATTGTTTTTGTTGTTCTTCTCTGCTTGGTGTTTTTGATATGTCTGTCTAAAAAATTGAATTTTCCCTATTTAGACTTTGCACAACTCACTCATAATTCAAATTGGAGGCGCAAATGTTTTATTAATTATTTATTTTATTATTATTTTTTACATTTCATTTTTTTTTTTATTAAAGTTTTATATGTAATGATGGTAAAATAGTGGAAAATGGGGATTTTCTTTGCAGCACAGTGTATAAAAACAGTGTCTCAGGCATCAGGCAGTACATTTATTTCTGTGAAGGAGCTTTTAGGGGCATTCAACTCTTCAGGCATCTGGTTCCGGCATTCACCACCACTGTGAACAATTCTGACTGGGTATGTTCCTCTAGAACAGGGTGTTTCACACCAAACCACTATTAATGACTTTGTTTACATATTAACCACTGAATCAAAGCAAGGTACTGCCAGGACACATTCCTTGTCACTGACATTGAGAAATCTCCAGACACTTTTGTAAGTGTGCGCAAATGAATGCTCACACTTATGAAATTAAAATAAAAAATAACAGTGCAGAGAAAGGTGTCATCACAGGCTGATTATGTGGCTACGTTATGCAAATTACAGTTCTTTCAGCCTGTTTCATGTGACATCTTTTGTTTCCATTGCTTTGTCTTTATTTAACCGCTCCCTTTGTACAATCATTCTAATCTAAGGTAAGTTCAGAAATGGAACATCAGAAAAGATTGCAGTTAATTACAGACCCTACAAACAAAACATCACCAACTAATTAACTACAAACATTCATACAGTACTTTGAAGACCACTTGCAAAGATCTGATTTTACAGTCTTGTAAAATTCATGCTAATTAAAGAGAAACTCGGGTACATGAGATCTGCTCTCCAGAGGAGAATTTGGCAATATTTTGGCTTTCAGCTAAGCAAAAGTGAAGAACCACTGGATACTACACTGGACACCACACTGGATACACAACAGTTCACAATCAGCTTACCTAAGAGCTAACTTGGTAAGAGCTAACTTTTGATCTCTGACAAAATAAACATAATCAACTGTAATCATCGACAGGGTACCTGAAGCATGTGTTTGTGTGTGTGTGTGTGTGTGTGTGCATGAATAGACCTGCAACCCAGCACACTGGGTTAAACCAGTAACCAAACCCAGCTTGGTCACTCGTGTTAGGTTGCCTGGGTTGCCAAATTAACCCAACTTGACCCAATTTTGGGTGTAAATGCTAGTTAGGCCAGTGTGGACTGTAAATGCGTTCATGGTTGTGACATCACAACTGTGGCAAATAATCACAAGCATGCAGTGCATTTTCCCCTTTAGAGCAACGTCCTCAACGTCCAACGTCCCCCCGCAAAGTTCAGCCCCACTCACATCAATGACGGACCACTGTTCCACCACAATGGCGTCGTAGGTCATGTTCGCGTTGGAGTCGCCTTCCTGAAAGATGAATACGCTGTCTGTGACCTTCGGCAGCTGATCTGCGGGAGAGAGAGGAGAACATTAGAGCATGGTGGTGGGGGGTTGGGGGCAGCAGGGGTCACATGGGCCGAGGGGTCGATTCGCTGGAGCTAAGCTAAGAGTTAGCAGCGTTTAAGTCCGACGAATCTTTCTGAAGGGAGACAGTAATGAAGTGTGGGAGGAGAGAGAGAGGAGAAACAGAGATTGAGAGAGGTAATAAAGAAGAAAGTGAGGAAGAAAGACACCTGGGGGTGCCATTTGGTCCACTCCCTTAAAGCGAAATAGCTCTTTAACTCGTGACAGACGGCTCTAATTGAGAGCGTCCTTACGTTATGAAACATGAATATTGGAACGTTTTCGGGTGTCATAAAATAAAGAAGCCGCATGAAGCTCGTTTTCAAAAGGAAGCCATGCGTCTCAGGCGGCTCCCGCTGTCCCTGTGCTTGGCCTTGATTTAGAGCCACCGCAGTGGATGTGTGCTTAATAAGCTCAGCAGGGCTTTCAGAGACGACGTACGTTGGTCAGGGAGTCTGCTCTTGCACTGTCCTGTAAACGGGGGTTAAATCAAACTGAAATGATCCAAAATGGTGCTCCAGCACCCTCTAAATACATTTACATTTACATTTACATTTACGGCATTTAGCAGACGCTCTTATCCAGAGCGACTTACAAAGTGCTTTGCTATTTACCCAAGAAAAGCCTCAGCTAGTTAGAATAGACTAATAATACAAAAGATACCTCTAAGCTTTAGACACTGCTAAACACAATACAATAAGGCGACCATAGAACTATTCGTCCAAGTACTCTCTGAAGAGGTGGGTCTTCAGTCTGCGTTTGAAGACAGCGAGCGACTCGGCCGTTCGGACAACCAGGGGCAGCTCGTTCCACCACTTTGGTGCCAGGACAGAAAAAAGCCTGGACGCTTGTCTTCCGCTAAACTAAACCTAAATTTTCACAGACATACTCCTTGGAGAATTCGATAAAAATAAAGGACATACCCAGAACCATTTTCTACCTGGCTAGTGCGCCCCCTAGAGGTTGCTTGAGTCAAATTCAGTTCTGCTGCGTATGTACCTCCAACCTTACATTCTAATTGGTTGAGAAGTGTTTTAATCATAAGGATATTTGAGACAACCGAATGGCGTTTTCACCCTAAAACTGTATCACTGGCTAAGCTGAACCATAGCCTTCAAGAGGCAAGTGTGTTCAATCTGTGGCCATCTTTACAACGCTGTCGTGCAGTAATTTCCAGCCACACATAAAGACCAAGCTATTATGTATATATATATATATATATATATATACATACACTGTATGGACAAAAGTATTGGGACACCAACACATTTCACCTGCAAAAATTGTCACACACAAAGACCAGGCTTCTATATCCATAAATAAGGAAGGACCAAACTACTGGAAATTGAGGAGTGCGTGGCGTTCAGCTCAATAATGCACCAAAAGCCTGGTTTCTCTGCCTGTTCTGGCTACTGCACTTGCGCAGACCTCCAACCACATTAAGAGGGGCTTTCCCCATGAGCAGATTCCTGCACTGCATCAAGCAAATCTGACGATTGTAAAATAGTAAACCTGAGAAATTGGGGCCGAGTTGTGGGCTACCGTGCTGTACATGGGGCCCTGCATGTACCCGTCCACCATGAACGAATTTTAAAAAGCATGTTTGAGGCCAAAACCTTCCAAACCTATGGTAAACAGTGTCTCGGGCATCTGTCAGTGTATTCAGAACCATTTCATTTAATCCCGTTTGGGTTTCAGACGTCTAGCTCCTGCAACGGAGGGTAGCACCACAACCCCAATCTGAGTTTGTTTACATCTTGCAATTTAATAAGGCAGACATTTGAATAATCGGTGGGATTTCACTGCAAACAAGCCTATTTGAGTTTACTTAACCACAGCTGTGATGATTTAAGAGAGCAGCTAGCAGCTGCTATGGTGAAGTGGGTGATACTGCGACCTTCCATGTGGCAGACTGGGGGTCGGTTCCTGTTTTGCTAACCCCTTTTTGCCTAGGTGTGTTTTCCCCAGTGTGCTTTTCTGTGGTTAAAGAGTTAGCAAAATAATAGTTTCCAATCAGAAAGAAGAACCATTGAACCAGGCAAAGAACCCCTGCACTGAAGCCTTCAAGTGATACTATATGACAAAAGTATTGAGACACCTGCTCATTCATTGTTTAAGGATGTTCAAAAATAATGTGTCCTGCTTTTGTTGAAGTAACTGTCTCTACTGTCCAGGGAAGAAGGCTTTCTACTAGATTTTAAAGGAGCATTGCTGTGAGGATTTGATTGCATTCATTCAGCAACAACAGCGTTAGTGAGGTTAGGATGTTGGATGATGATCACCACCTCACCTCATCATCCCCAACTCCCCAACTCATCCCAAAAGTATTAGACGGAGCACCATCCATCAGCTCCAATGCTGGGGGGGCTTCATACCCCTCTAGCCCACGCTTGGAATTAGGCAGCATGGTGCCAATAGGTTAATGTATATCTGCTCCAGAGAGTCCTACTGTTATTTTTCTATTGTCAATTCTTCTCTAAAGGGACTAGACAAGCTGTATGTGTGTATATTTGCCCATCTGTGTCAGCAATGAAGTGCAATTTAAAGTAGCTTCAATTAGAAGGGTTGTCCACAAACATTTGGACATGTAGTGTAGAACTGGCGCCTTTATTAAAGAATCCTTGAGGAACCTGTGAGGGGGCTGTAAGTGGAAAATCCACTAAAGATGGCTTCGGGTGTTACAGATGGACCTTGACATCTTTGGGAGGACTGAGGAAGATACCATCGTTTATTTCCACAATCGACTGACAGATTGACTATCATTCGGCTCATCTAACTACAATGCCAGGGGTTCCCGATCCCAGTCCTGTGTGTTATACTACTGGCAGATCATTTCCGGAGACAAGCTAATTGATCAGCCAACGGAAGGAGACAGTTTCTGTTCATAAAATGACTTGAAAGAAGTAAAAATGTCAAGAAACAATTTCAATCACATCCTAATATCCTCACAAAAAGATGAGATCTAGATTAGATTAGACTGGATTTAATATGTCTTCACTTCCCAAGATATCATTTTTTTGAGTGGCTTTGGTGATCATCTAGCTAACCCATCATCTAGCTAAGTCAGTTAAACTGGTGAACGATTCCACAGCCTCCTCCTCGGCTCATCGTGAGTTCCCCCACCTTTCAAATTCCAATTGAACCCCCCAGCCGCTTCTCGCTTCTCTCTTGTTATCCTGGGTCAAGCGTCCTCTCCCAGTGTTTGCTTTCTCATCCTGGTCCCTCCGTCTCCACTCTAATGCTGTTTGTGCTGCTCGTGTCTGCTCGCCTGAGCCACTCCAGATTTCATTAGGGAAGTCCGGGAAGAGAGAGAGAGAGAGAGTGGGGGGGGGGAGCGGCGGCGGGAAAATGAACGAGGGCTGGCCTTCGTCAGCCAGACTGAAAAGAGAGGGGGGGGGGGCAGTGGCCACTTCCATTCCCCCATCAGAAAAACCCATTTAAAGCTGGACTTACTCAATTGAAGACATCTCGCTGCCCTTTTCAAACAGGGGCCATTGTTCTGGCCACTATACATCAGATGCGGTCGCCTCAGGGGGCCGTAATTGGAAAAGTCCACTCGGGAGATTGCCTCGGCTCTTGCGGGTAGACGCCGACGTCTCGGCCGACGCATCTATAGCGTCTGTAGACCAACTGAGTGGCTAGTCAATAAGGCATCCAAGTAGACAAGAGTTGCTGACAGAGACGGCCAAGAGTGGAGTGAAGAGTAGGGCTTACAACTAATGTTTACTAATATAATCAGCTGGAATATCAACCAGCAGAATTCTTGTGCTGCCTGGATGTCCATATTACCATATTTCCAACGTGTGGACATATCAACAGCACCGTATTGCTTTAAATTACTGGTTGAAAAACTTGCTGAGATTTATCGTTGAGCCCTGACTTTCCGAGTCAATACAATAATAATTCTGTAAACTGGTTGTATATTAGTTACTCAGTAGCACGTCATGAGCCCTGCAGGCTGTAATCCTCTTTAATGCTATCCACAAATGAGAAAATCTACATCGATACAAGCTGGTGACGCTTCTTTATGGATACGTTTTTCCGGATTCGTCCAGGATATGGATTTCCTTCTGACAGCGTTTCTCGTCTAATGCTATTGTGTTGGAGTAATGGCTAATACACATGCTCTCTTTGGAGACAGAAAAACATTAAAAATGTAAAAGAACTGCTTCCAACCAGAACCACTTATGAGCTCCAAAGTTGTACCTAGGAACTTCCAAAGAGGATCATTTCCAGTCACAATTTTCCCAGTGCTACTGGATGATCAGCTCTGGACAACACGATTAGCCTGCAGGCTGACACTAGCTAACAAGTTTAATTCCGGCTAACACTAAGTCTAAACATAGCAATCACCTTTAACCCACCCTTTTATAGGCTAATGCTACCTATTATAGGCAACGCTAATGAACCTATTGGCTCCATGCTGCCTAATGCCAGGCGTGGGCTAGAGGGTTATAAAGACCCCCCAGCATTGAGCTGTGGAGCAGTGGAACTGTGGTGTCCTCTGGAATGATGGTTGGTGCTCCATCCAGTACTTTTGGAATAAGGTGGGAAGTTGGGAATAAGGTAGGGTGGTGACCATTCAACACCCTGACCCAGTTTAATCCTGACCCAGTTTAATTCTGGCTAATGCAGGCTAACCCTAGCAATCAAGTTTAATCCAAACTATTATAGGCTAATGCTAGATAACAGGTTTGATTCTGGCTAATACAGGCTAACTCTAGCTAACAGGTTTAATTCTGGCTAATGCAGGCTAACTCTAACTAACAGGTTTAATTCTGGCTAATGCAGGCTAACTCTAACTAACAGGTTTAATTCTGGCTAATGCAGGCTAACTCTAGCTAACAGGTTTAATTCTGGCTAATGCAGGCTGACTTTAGCAATCAAGTTTAATCCAGCCTATTATAGGCTAACACTGGCTAACAGGATTAATTGAGTTGCACCCATTGCTGACACAGATGTGCAAATACACACCTGCAGAGAAGTCCTGTCCATAGAGGATAAACATGAACCTATTGACACCACTGCCTAATGCCAGGCGTGGGCTACATTTACATTTACATTTACGGCATTTAGCTGACGCTCTTATCCAGAGCGACTTCCAGGGTTACTTATATTACAGAGGTGGGTCAATGTAGTGTTAGGAGTCTTGCCCAAGGACTCTTATTGGTGTAGCGCTGCATAGTCACCCAGACCGGGAATCGAACCCTGGTCTCCCACATGGTGTTGTAACTCAGTGGCAGGTAGCGGTGTTATCTGTTGCGCCACACCAACCACAAAAGATGTGGAGAAAAGGCAGTTAATTTGGATAAAGCAAGAGTGTTTCTGCCAGGTTTCGAACCGGGGACCGGGAACCGGCGAACGACTACACTACAGAAACTTCACAAGAAGGGCTAGAGGGGTATAAAGACCCCCCAGCAGCATTGAGCTGTGGAGCAGTGGAGGAAGAACTGTGTTCTCTGGATTGTTGGTTGGTGGAGCTCCATCCAGTATTTTTGGAATAAGGTGGGAGTTGAGGATGAGATGGTGGGGTGGTGATCATCATCCAACATCCTGACCTCACTAACACTCTTGTTGCTGAATGCAATCAAATCCTCACAGAAATGCTCCTCCAAAATCTAGTAGAAAGCCTTCTTCTTCCCTGGACAGTAGAGATTACTCCAGTTACTCCAACAAAAGCAGGAGAAGCTGAATACCCTTGTTTTCGGAAGAAACGATGATTATGAGCAGGTGTCCCAATACTTTAGTCCATATAGTGTAGCTACTGGGTGGATTTGGCAACAGTACAGTACTGCCCCCAGGGCTTCCTGAAGTGTACTGCCCACATGCATCATATGAACATGACAGCGCAATGGTAAGGCCTACCGCTGTCAGGTAAACGACTTTTTCTCCATGATTGACTAATTAACTTTATTGACGAAGCTTTGCAGCCCTTGAGAGGGGGGTCCATCTCACAGAGCGGAGCAGCTGATGGAGTACCCCATGCCAGCCCGCCGCAGTCGTCAAGCTTCCTTTGACAGCATGATTCAAGCATGTGCGTGAGAGCCGCGTGCTGCTGGAAACGGCTTATGTATATTTTAATAAAGAGCACAGGTAGAGCGCGGCTAGCAATGCACCTGAATTGAATGTGACATTTCGTTCATGGGGCCGAGCTTCAGGACGGCTGGAGGCTGCCGGGGGTTGCTGGGCAGATTTGTTAGGGAGGTCATCGTTGGGACAAATCACATGTTTTATGCAGGATTCATCTCTGGTACGAGTGTAGACCTTCCCTTGAAGATGAATGGCAGGCTTTAGTGGAGTAGGTGTGTTCTGTGTACATGCAACATACCCTCAGTTCTCCCTCTGTCTCTCCATCTTTCTTTCTCTTCCCTCTGCAAATTTAGCCTCACCTAAACTGCCTCATTTACCACCGGATTTCTTTGTGCCCCCCAAAAAAAGCAAAGCGAGAAAAAAAAATAAGCCACGGTACCTCCAAAAATTCCTTTCAGAGCAGTATAATACCTTATTGGAAATTCATATGCCGAATACCGGTGCCTGAGTGGCGTCTGAATATAGAAGGCGCAGCATGAATAGTTATGCATATGAATGTCTCACAGCTGTGGATACTAATCCATTTCGGAGCAGGGTGGGGGAGGAACGGCGCCGAAAAGGAACCTTTTTAGTCCATATTGTCGCCGTCTTTTCTGCCGGGAACGCTTCGCCGCGAGCCCCGTGGCGGGCCGCCTGGTTCCTGGCCGCCACATGAATTTTTAATCTCTTCCGTCTCCCGATGCGGCCGAACAGTGGGCCGAGGGCGCCGGATCTGCAAAATTCAATAAGCAGCTGATATCCAACCCTCGTCGGAGACTCCGGCAGACTCCGGCAGGCCCCTGCGCCCCCGCTGGTGCGCCCGGTCCTGTGCTGGCCGTTAAATATATCCAACCCACCCTCACCCACCCTCCCACGTCTTGCCATGGAAACGTGTCTCAGAGGGGTAGAGGGGGCAGGATGGGGCAGGTTTAGAGGTAGGATACTCCTAAGCCGCCTCTGCATGTCAGCTAGATGGTGTCGCAGTGGGAGGCAAGTGAGGAGAACGAGGCAACAGAGCAGAACGGTACATGAGCAGTAACAACAACCCACGCTGAGGGGCACACTCTAAGGCAGGAACGATGTTGGTGGTGGTGGTGGTGATGGTGGGTGGGGGGGATGAAAGTGATTTTGTCCCCCAAAGTATAAAGCTAAAATATAGGTGATGAAAGAGAGCAGTACACGCTTTATAGGGACACTGTGGGTCTTGCAAAAACTTCTAGCTGGTGTGATTATACCTTTGGAGGGCGTATTTGTGCTTGAGCTGTTTCGGTCTTCAGTCGGAAGTTCTCGTCTGGCTTTGGTAACGCTCGCAGTGGCAGCTAACGTTAACCGTCCATCAGATTAACAGAATTTAGCTAATTCTACAATTCAGTAGCTGGATGTAAGAAACTCCATCTCCCTTCCAGTTTTACAGGATTTTAATATTTCCTGGTGTTTCCAGCTCATACCTGAACATTTATGCTTCATAATTAACCGTAAATATAAGCATGTTCATTGTTGCAGCTCTAAATGTATCCAGTAGACCACAATATATGCATAGTGCATAGCGGTGACAGCGCAAATGAACTGAAATCAGCCGTGAACTACCCAGGTAGTACTAAAATATGGATCACTGTACTTACATATCTGAGATAATACGTCAAACATTTTGTAACTCCATAGCTTACCAGCCTCTTATTGTATATTCTGCACTGAGCATATTCCTTATTGTCTAATGAGATGTTTCACCACAACAAAGAATTCTTATATCTTCTGATATCTTTGTTTGGTGCAGTTTGTGACACTCTGAAATGGGGTAAAGTGGGCGTCTGGCACGAATATATTAAGCTAAACTTAATTTATCTTATTATTAATACAGTATATTATCATTAATGGCTTTTGATCATGCTTTTTAAGGGTTACAGCAGTATTGGTAATAGAAATGTGTGAGTGTGTGAGTGTGAAAATCCTTTTGAAGGTCTAAACACCCACACTCACACATTTCTAGTATAAACATGGTTCTTCATGAAACCAAAAATGGCTCTTCTATGGCATCACTCAAGTATTCTTTGATGTGCCTATGTGGTTAAGAGTGCATAGAAAGCTGTATTGTGTTACGAATACCACTGTAAGCAACAAATACACCCTTTGTCCAAATGTTTATGGACACCCCTTCTAATGAATGCATTCAGCTAACCAAAGTTGCACCCATTGCTGACAGAGACGTGCAGATGCACACAAACAGCTTGTCTAGTCCCTGTAGAGACAATACCGCCAGTACCGCCAATAGAATTGGACTCTCTGGAAAGATTCAACATATGCTGCCTAATGCCAGACGTGGGCTAGAGGGGTATAAAGCCCCCCAGCATGTGGAGCAGTGGAAAAACTGTGTTTTCTGGAACGATGGACGGGGCTCCATCCAATACTTTCGGGATGAGCTGGAGAGTTGGGGATGATGAGGTGGGGTGGTGATCATCCAACATCCCAACCTCACTAACACTCTTGTTGCTGAATTCAATCCAAGCATGCAATAGTTACTCCAACAAAAGCCTTTAAATAACAGTGGATGACCAGGTGTCCAAATACTTTTGTCCCTATAGTGTACTATGGTGATGGTTTAGTGTGAGATGGCGATCATTAACTTTGTTATTATCATCTACACTAGCACTGACCCATGTCCATCCCTCCAGTCACAAATAACAGTTACACCCTGTCCCACAACAGGTTTGGAAGACCTACGCTCTGACTTGACCTGCAGCCAATCTCAGCCAATCATGAAGCCATCCAAAGTTTTCAGCCAGCAAGAAAAGGCATGATGCCTTCTGTACTCCCCTGTCTTCCATGGAAGTCCTCTGGGTGCTGTCATATGAGTCAAGGAGAAGATCATGGGGGCATCAGTGGGATTTAGAATGTATGTTTCTTCACCAGAAGAACCTTGTTGATGTTTGCTGTGAGCCTACACATTCAAAGTGCACCGGGGAGACTTCCTCTCATTAGGCATTCAAAGACTAGACTGAAAAAAACCCACAAGAGCTAAATTTGGAGCCATGTGGACCATGTGATCTGCAGTCTGATAATGCATGCGCCTTTTCCTCCTGCAATTAGACGCCCATAAAAAAAAGAAGAAGAAGAAGGAGTGCACACACTCCCGTTGCTTTGATATCACGTCGTTCCTCAACAACTCCACAGGACTCTTCAAACGCCTCCCTCCCCTTTTTGCGCTCCGTCTCTCGCTTAATGCTGCACCTGCGCTCGACTCCGAGCCCAACGGGTCCTCCGGAGCTAATTGGCGGGGTTATCCTGAAGTATTTTCATTTTAAGCACAGGTAGGTGATTTATGTTGCTCCTCAGCGACTACAGAGCCGGTCCAGGGTTGCCACGGGGACGCCATCCGTTGTATTTCTATCGGAGCTGCTCGGGGCCAGCCTCTTTTTGTGGAAATTATCTAACGAGAAGTTGACGTTGATGAATTGCCGTTGTCGGGAACATCCCGGCGCCATATTGTTCCCACAAAAAGGTCTGAAATTTTCTGGATGATGACAAATGTCTTCTTCTAAGAGCAGAGTCCCTCCTGTGGTTTTACCCAACCACACAAAGCCTCCTACATGAGGACGGCCCCGAACGTCAGGAGGCCTAACTCGAATCGCCAGGCTGTTTCTCCTTAATGGAAATGCAGTCAAATAACACCTCTTTGTTTCTGATGCCTTTCTTGATTGCACATTCAAAATGCATTGTGAGCTTCTAGCCACCGGCACTCAGGTGAACTTAATTTGAAAGGCACTACGGCGAAATGTTTAATTATTGAGACAGAAAGTAAAGCAGGGTGCGCTAATTTCGTCGAGTTAATTGTATGTTATTATAATTGCTGATCCATTCATTTGCAGACACATTAATGAATTTAATGCTATAATCACTTGCAAAGCAGAGGCAATGCAGAAAGGGATCAAAATCAATGCCCTAAACAAAGTATGAGTCATTTTCCAGTCAAAACAGACATTAACTGTCTGAGACTTCAATTTTCAAGGACTTTCAAGGACTCTTTGTCGAAATTAGTTAAAATTTCCTGTAACCCCCTTTTCTCAAAATCTACTACCAGTTAACCCACCTGTTCATAGCTCCCCCTAGCACCAGCAATGCTCCCGACACTAGCAGGGTAAGGAATTAACACATGACTCCTATGACACATACAATGCCGGCCACCGCCTTTTTTTCAAAAGAAATGGGTCCCCAGCTCCGCCACACACCAGTTAGCGGATGCCTGTGCCAGCCAGCATCGCTGATGAAGAGAGAGAGCGCCACCTACCCACCCAGAGAGAGCATGGCCAATTGTGCTCTCTCAGAATCCGGCTGCTGATGGCAAATTGGCATGGCTCAGGGTTCGAACTCATGACCCCCGGGCCATTGTAGAAAGCACATTATACCGCTGAGAAAGCTTCTCAACAAATCTCAAAACCAAGCTCCAACCAAGCTTCAGCTATGAGAATATCTACAAAGGGTTCTGGCCATCCTTCCACTATGAGAAGATGACTCTACACTGTAGGTCTGAAAGGATGAGGGGCTGACTAAGAAGATCTTGCTGCAGAAAGGACAAGCAGGATAAAGGACTTGGCCTACTAAGGCTGAACTTTGGAGGTGTGGAAAAATCTCCCCCACCACCATGTTTAACAGATGAGGTGGTATGCTTTGGATCTCGGGAAGAAGGTGTGGGAACATTTCTCTGTAGATTTCTGCAGGAACACTGCTGGTTCACTGAATAACTTTAACTTATTGGACATTCTGACTGGAAATCAACTAGACGATGGGTGTTCTTTGACTCCAGCACTGTACTGACTGTATTTACATTTATTTTCTTTGCATAATCACATAGCTAATTATATCTAATAATGAATTACATTCATATTAAATTCTCATTCTGACTTTATTCTGAAAAAACAAAAACAAATGGCACTGTGATTTAAAAGGGTTAAATCTCTCTCTCTTGCTCTGTTACCCCCTTTCTTTACCCCCTACCATTCGTATTAATGGACTAATGGAATGCACTAATGGAAAACCTCACCGTTGTCGTTGCCCAGATGGAAGTATCCGTCCACCAGCGATGCCCCACTGTTGAAGTGCTGGGTCATGTGGTCCAGCCAGTTGGCCTCGACGGCGCGGGCTCCCCCCTCCCTTGGCTGCACCCTCAGGGGCACCTTCACTGTGTAATACTTCAGCGGGTTCCGCTGGCCGCCCGGGTAGTTAAACAGGCCGAAAAGCTCAGCGCCTGTGAAAGACAAGGGAAACAAAAACACTGTCATTAAACACCACAGCGCAGAAATGCCTCGTGGCACCTTCAGATGATCCTTGTAAGTTTACCACAACAACGTTGTCCTTGGTCGGCTGACAAAGTCATGAACACAAGTGGTGCATTTAGATGAATAAAAGATAAAAGCCCTTCATTACCCGGGTCTGGTTTCACACTTACATTTAAAGCAACACACTTATCCATAGCAAATTACATCTGAATCTGAGTCAGGTTACTGAATCAGCTTACACTGGTGGGAGAATGTAGAGTTAGGAGTCTTGTCCAAAGACTTTCATTGGTGCAGTAACTGATTACATTGAATTAACTCAACTTAGTTTAGTCAAAAGTTTGACTAACTCAAGTTTTACTTCTGCATCTCTGGTCAAAAACACACATTAACAAATGAGCTGCAGCTGAAACTGATTAAATATTGTGTAAGATTTGTGTACTCTTCATTTCCATATGTAGGTAATCCCCCCAACCCCCTCTCTTTCACTCTTGACTGGAAGGCTTTTGCTGCTTTCAACTTAAGACCACTTCACACTTGATGAGCAGCAGTTAGACCATAGGGCCGGTCTGGAGCTGTACAAGTACACTACATAAAAACACAGTTCTGAGTAAATTCATCTTTCCTTTCTTTCTTGGACACAGAAATGGGTGTGGTTTCACAGCTCCAGAGTAACTGGAGCAACTGTCTAACAGTCTGCTTCTCAAGAGATCAAAAGTTCAAGTAACTACTATGAAATATACAGTAACTACTATAAATTATACAGTAACTACTATGAACTATTCAGCAACATATGACCAATACCATGCATTATTCATGCAAATTATTCAGTGAATTATGTGAATTATACAGTATCTACTATGAGTTATTTAGTAACTAATCTGAATTATTTAGTATCTACTTTGAATTATTCAGTAAGTACTATGAATTATTCAGCATCTAACATGCATCATTCAGTACTATAAATTATTCATATGTACTTTGAATTAATCAGTAACAACTGGATTTTTCAGTACGTACTATAAAATATTCTGGCTCTACTATGAATTATTTATCAGATACTATGAAGTATTCAGTATAAATTAATAAATTATTCGGCTGCATGTTCTGTCTTGTTTCTGGTTGATTTCTATTATTTTTCATTGTAGTTTTTCTTTTTTCTTTCTTTGACAGTTTCATTTACAGTTTGTAGTTTTTACCATTTTAATTTACAAATATGGATTTGCCTAGATTGAACAGATTGCCTGACTTCAAAACTAAATGATTTAGGCTAAACAAATGGCTTGGACAAAACAAGCTGCAGAATAAGGCAAGGCAATGGATAGCCAGACTTCACTAGACACTGCTGAGAATTGCAAAACCCCGTCTGCCCGTGCCTTGACTCCTGATATGGAATTTGTCCATGTCTTTTGGAATGACCATAATAAACAGCATACACGCAGAATGGCACGTGTGCTTCGGCATGAGGGCGCCTGGCTGAAACCTATTACAAACCTTTTACAGAGATGTTAAAGGTGCCCTTTATGCCAGTGGAGCCAAAGAGCATGAAATATTCAATAATAGCCATGCTAGCGGTGCTCTGGTTGACCAGGTCTACGGCTTCGGTTCATAGCTATTCAATTATGCTCTTGGCAGCTGCGTCCTGTTCCAGCGCTCGCTCTCAGGATGCGGTTCAGCAATTAATTGATCCCATTTCCAAAGGGAAAGGAGGGTAACTAATTAGTTAAATCAGTTGATGCGGCGTTAGCTGGAGTGAGTGCTTAGGGTAGGCAGGCCACTGCAGACTCTGCGTGGTGACTACAGGGCCCCCTTTTTTTCTGACGTCGTTCTGCTTTAGCTGGACACTGAATTAGTCTTTCCGTCTGAAAGAAAGTGCACCTAATGGATTCAAATAGGCTATGATGAATTTGTTTGTGTGCTTCGAGCCGGCCTCACTCGGCCGCTCCCTTTTCAAATCCATATAAGAACTAATGGCTATTTGACCGAAAAGATAAATACAGATGCACTTTGGCTCTGGCAGCGGCCGCTCAGATTGCCACTGGCTGCGCAGAGCCATTTACTGTCTCTCTAAGGGACCAATGCAAAGCAAATGAGAGAACAGGATGTTTTTCACCCACCCACACACACACACACACACTCAGTCACACAGTCAGTCACACACACACACACACACGATCAGAAACCGTCATGCCTCGCTTGCCACGCTTCCCTGTCAAACATACAGTCAGGCAGTATGAATCATTAATTGTAATTTCTCTTCAGCTCTGGATGAGTGATGTGACACGCAGGCAGTAAATTCACAGCTCCGTCAGAGGCCTCGTCCCACGACCAGCTGTACATATATCACCACACCAACGTCCAACGCAGCAGCACTAGCACAGAGCGGCATACAAAACCAGCTTATCCTTGTAAATTTAATAGAATAAGGCAGGAGCCCAGTGAACAAGACCAACTGGAAACGGCCTAGTTTGGCTGGACCAGCACCGGTCCAGCAAGTGGCCAGCGAGTGTCTACAGTACAGGATGCACCTTAAAAACAGCAGCTACAGACGTCATAGCTTTGTGCAAACAGGCTCATAAAGTGGATCCTCCTTCATTCTCCTTCCACCTTCCCAAAAAAATAGCTGGCATGAGGTCGATGCTTGCCTTTTTGGATGAGCAGCTACTCTTGGCATCTTAAATAGCTCCTTACTTCCTATATAGTTCACCACACAGGACACAAGACTATGGCTTCTACACCCAAATACAGCATTCAATGCCTGTGGCTGAATGTAAGGCGTCATATAAGACAAATAATAGCCAAAGCTGCTGTTGTATGGAGCCATTGAGATACAGTCTAATTCTGAACCTGAAGACATTCTGCTCATCTGTTTTATCCGCAGTGTGAAAAGTCTCACCTGGCGTGTGTAGCTGCATAGCTGTCATGAGAGAAACTCATCTCAAACTCATCTGAATATTAAAGCTTTTTTATTTGGTAGTATTTACTGTCAGTTATTTAGGATCTATGTGGTAGAGGTGACTCTACCCCAGGTTCGAGCACTGGGTTATTGATGACAGAGTTGTAGGTTTGATAACCAGCTCTTAACCCTCTCTACTCCCTGGATACTGCTGTCATGCACAAATGGATTAAAGGTGAAAGTCAAATTCTATCAACGAGCATCTATGTTCAACACAGATGATTGTGTTTTTTTTTTTTCAATTAATTATCAACTATGATCAATTATTCAGTAATTACCTTTTAAACTACTAGGAAGTATTCAGTAGCTACTATAAGCATTAAGCAATTACTATAAATAATTCAGTACTACAGCAACTGCTATGTATTATTCAGAATCTACCATCAATTATTCAATATCAACTACTAATTATTTAGTATCTACTATGAAATATTCAGAATCCATAATCAATTATTCAGTAACTACTATGAAATATTCAGTATCTACTATGAATTATTTAATATCTACTATGACACTAAATAATTCAGTAACTATTATGAAGTATTTACATCTACTAAATAATATTCAGAATTTACCATCAATTATTCAGTATCAACTACTAATTATTTTGTATCTACTATGAAATATTCAGAATCCATAATCAATTATTCAGTATCAACTACGAATTATTTAATATCTACTATGAAACATTCAGAATCCATCATCAATTATTCAGTAACTAATAGGAATTATTTAGTATCTACTATTTATTATTCAGAATTTACCATCAATTATTCAGTATCTACCATGAATTATTCAGTATGTACTACAAATGATTCAGAACCTCCTCCAGATCTTTCATAACAAGAAATTATTCAGTAATAACGGTAATAACTACTATGAATGATCAATTATTCATCTGCTATGAATTCTTAATAATTTAACTATACTTATTTAGTAACTTATAATTATTCAGTATCTGATACAAATGACTCAGAAGCACCTTACAATTATTTTGTATTAATAAAAAATTATTCAGTTATAATTATAAAATATTTAGTATCTACTGTAAATTATTCAGTTTCAACTAGGAATTATTCAATCTCTGCTTTTAATTATTCAGTAATTACTATCAGTTATTCAGTATCTACAAAAAAAAATCCATTTATACAATTAACATTCACTAACTATTCTGAATTATTGGTACTGACTCTGAAACTATCTAAGTTATGTAGTTTTGAGAGGTGAGAACTGAAGCGTTGCCTTATTTACCGACCCTTGCATTTTAAAGGATTAACTTCTGAATCACGCTGCTTATAATGCCCGCTGTAATGCGGCTCTTATTTGGTTCAAAAGAAGAGATTCTGGCAGTGTTGGAAAAATTGCGCCTCTCGAAACATGAAAGGAGTCAGATGACAAGCTGGTTGCATGACGTTAGCTTAGCTACCTTGCAAGGAGAGCCTGTACTGTAAGTGCCGACATGCTGCTGCAAACAAGAAAACAAGCACATGAGCGCAATTACAAGCCTTCACATCTCTCAGCATCTCCGTCTGATCAGCAATCATCTCCATGACGGGGTCACAGCACTCCACATCAACGCAAAGCACTGCCAGAGAACATGACATTCCATCAGCCGCTTGCCTAATCCTCTCTATCTGAACTATTTCAATCAACACAAACACATTGCTAAATAAATCCCCCAAGTCTTGACCTCTGTCTTCTCTGGGGCTTAGAACTTCGGGAATATTTGGACATGATGTGTTTCCACACGACTGCACGTCAAACCATAAATAGTTTTCAATAAAACATTCTGACAGCTGGCCTGACTAACAGGCGGCTGTAGATCTTGTGTGGAGTTAGCTGTACTTTTTTTTACCTCATTTTTAATTAGTGACTTCATGCCCAAACTCAAACTCTGAACTCAAATGGGCTTCATTACATTTTCTTGGCAAGCTCTGTAAGATTTTGGTCATTCCCAGGGGTGTCAATAATGTGAATAAAGTATTAATAAAAAATGATGTGAATAAATAAAATATTATGTAAATAAATGCTTTTGGAAATTCAGTGTATCCTGAGGTCTCACAGTTTGATTTGCTTACTTTAGCACCATTAAGAATGATCAGTAATCAAAATTGACAGGGTTAGGTAGAAATGTCAGCCCCTCGGTATCGGGTGCCCTCCCCCAGGGCCCTCGATCCTGAGCCGCCGCCCAAAGGCCCAAATAAGGACTTCCGCCTTAGTTTCGTCACGTTCATGTTCATGTGTGTTTGGTTCTGTTCACTTGAATCGATTCGTGATTCAGTTCTGATTGTTCTTTGTCCTTTTGTTTGGTTCATGTGTTTCACCTGGGACTGGGGGTACTTAAGGAGCCTCAACACCGAGAATTGTATTGTTTTGAACCTTAAGGTCACCCGATAGGTTCCCCGTACAACTAAGGTGTGTTACGGTCAGCTTCGGCTCGGTATCCGCGTTCAGGAGCAGGTCACCCTGCTAACCACGCTATCAGTGAGGCTCGCTTGCTCAATGTCAGGTTTCACTAGCTACCCACATCCAAGCAAGGCGACCCACGCTCACGGCAGCACGCTGCGGTTCCAGGTTTGGTCAGCCTTGCTGTTTTGCCTAGTGGCTGGTTCCCCAGCTTTCCCCCTTTTGTCTTTATAGCGCCGGTTGAGCGTGACATAAGTTAACCCCTTGTTAACCCAGGCCCTGCCTGTAAGATTTTGTTCTTGTCCCCTTTTGTTCACACCAGCTCAGCCCCCAGCTCAGCCCCCAGTTCCACCCAGTCCCAGGTTCATTTCGCCCTCTCATTTGTCACGATTGTGTTGTCACGATTTGTGCCCTGAAAATTTGTCACAATTTGTGCCCTGAAAATTCCTGTTCGATTTTGCTTTTTCAACATGGAAAGTAGCCCTTCCCAATGGGAAAATCCCTAAATCACCAAATCATCATCTGCATTTCCTTCGGGATTAATAAAGTGCTAGCTTATCTTAAATGATCTTATCTTATCTTGAATGTAGCAATTAAAAGGTCAACAGGGTCAAAAATACCAAACTCAGCAAATAGTTGGTATGTCTGAGTGGTGAAATCACCAAACCTAGCAATCTTAGAGGGAAATCACCAAATACAGCAATAAGTTAATAATATCTGAGGGGGAAATCACCAAACTCAGCATTTAGTTGAAATGTTTGAGAGGGAAAAATCACCAAACACAACAATTTGTTGGAAGGTTTTAGAGGAGCAATAATCAAACTCAGCAATTAGTTACAATATCGGAGGGAAAATCCCAAACTCAGCAATTAGTTAGAAGGTTTAAGTGGTAAAATCACCATCTGAGGAGGGAAATCCCAAACTCAGCAGTTAGTTAGAAGGTTTGTGAAGGGCAAAATGACCTAACTCAGCAATTAATTATAATATCTGAGGGGGCAATCCCAAACTCAGCAGTTAGTTAGAAGGTTTGAGGGGGAAATCACTAAACTCAGCAATTAGTAGATCTGAGACTGGAAATAACCAAACTCAGCAATAAGTTGAAAAGTTTGAGAAGGTAAAATAGTCAAATTCTGCAAATAGTTAAAGGGTTTAAGTGGTAAAATCAACAAACTCAGCAATTTATTGGAAGGTTTTAGAGGAGCATTCATCAAATTCAGCAATTAAATATAATATCTGAGAGAAAAATCCCAAATTCAACAAATAGCTAGTAGGTCTGAGACTAGAAATAACCAAATCCAGCAATACTATGAAAAGTTTGGGAGGGAAAAATTGTCAAATTCTGCAAGTAGTTAAAAGGATTAGGTAAAAATCTTAGCAACTTTGAAAAGATCTGAAGGGGAAATCCCAAAACTCAGGAATTGGTATGAAGGTTTAAGCAGGGATATCACTAAACTCAACAATTAGTTGGCATGTTTAAGTGGGGAAATCACTAAACCAACAATGAGTATGAGCCTAGAGTTGAAAATGATTCAACTGTGCTGCACATTGATAGAATAGAGCAAATAAATATCAGCTGTCTGGTTGAACCTGTGGACTGGGTTCAGAAGCACTGCTCTAAGATAAAGCTGTACTGCATTGATTGACAACAGCTTTTGGCAGGGGTCATGGCACCACTGCCTGGGCAGGATTGGTGCAGTGTGTGGGCCGCTGGTGGTAGCAGCGGGATCACTCTGCTCCTGAAGCTGATGCCTCCCCATCCAGATGGACCCCAAGCTGCCACCGCGAGCGTCCCAGCATGCCTGGTTCACTCTACATGGCATACGGCACGCACAATGCCACATTTTCTGGAAAAAAGGAATCTCCAGGACTCTTTCACAAACGGCAAGGACGAGGACTGCCATCTGGTTTTTCCACAAAAAACAGGCTGAACAAAGCCCTATTTAAAACCCGCTGTGTGTTTGTTGGAAATGCCAGGGCTGCCTTCCATTCTTCATGCTATTGTGTGTGTGTGTCCGACGAGCAACAGTACATTTAGTAGGGAATTAAGGGTTTGAATGCTGAGGACGCACGCAGGGCGAATAGATGCTAACAGTATGTGATGTTCCATAATCTACACTTCAGAAGTTAGAGAATAATAGAAGGTCTCATCATCTAATGCTGAAACATCAAAGAGCTTCCCTGAAGACAGAGGATTGGGCGGATCATCTCTCGTCGTAATCACTTCCACAAAAAAGATTTTTTTCTTTTTGAAATGAGAGATTTTGAAGGGGAAGATATTTCTGAAGGCTCGCCAACCCGGGACTGTAAAAGCTCACTAGTGTGAGAAGTCTATAAACAAACAGAAGACTTGACTAAGATTAACTGCAGCAGTGTTTCTCAGTCCCGGAATACCCCTGCTCTACATTTTGGAGTTCGCCCTGCTTTTAAACACTCACTTCAACTCAGGAATGATTTGTTAATTAGCTCATTAGCCTCTTGAAGTCTTAGCAGGGTTGCCAGGTGCCTGGTTTTGGACCGGACAGTCCAAGTCTGGGCTCCGTTGTGTGCAGATTGAGTACATAGGTAAAGTTAGGGTATGTTACTGAAGGGTTTGATATATATAATGAGGTAAGTGTACCTGTTACTTCTTAATTTATGTATTAAAAAAGAAACTTTTCATTACATATGCATCTGTATTATGCATGGGTTAGCCTTCAGAAGACACATGACAAAGGTTTGTACTTCCATGCCAGTACATAAGTAGATACTCCCACTCATCTCCATATCTGCCTGGTTGAAACCTGGCAATCCTAAGATCATAGGCCATTTTTTTTCTGGTGAGTTCATCTGCCTTTCAAACAGAACACCTTGGTCATAGCTGGTGAAATTCTTCCCATATTGATAAGCTGTCAAATGACCATTAGACTGGACCATGAGGCAATAAAAGAAGGTAGCCTTGTCTGACAAGGCCTATTTTCTTTCATGTCGCTTGGATGTCCAGCTATGTGTGCACCATGTACTTGTAGGATGCGCTGGACATGCAACTGATAACTGACTGGAGTTAAAGGATCTGCTGCTATCATCTTTGTGCAAAATACTTAATGTTTATAATCCATGAATGAAATGACTGCTACTAATTAAACTACTGGGGTAAGCCCTGTAATTACAAGAGTGACCAACGAACATCTGGATTTGCAAATGAGTCCTTCGGTACACCAACAAAAATAACAAGTAATCTTCTCACCACTCTTGGCTAGGGATGGCCTGTCCGCTTTCTCAGCCGTCTCTGCGTCTTTGACCTTGTTGTTGTTGTGCAAAGGCGTATCCTCCTGTCCCTCACTGGGCTCGGGCGTCAATGCGATGGATGTCCCATCTGAAAGAGCATCTCCACCTGCTTCCTTTGACGCTTTTGCTTCTTCCGTCTCTGTCTGGCTGCCCCAGTCCTCGGCTACTTGGTCGGGGTCGCCCTGGTGGCTGGGACTGGCCGTTAGCTCGGAGCCGCGCAGCGAGCTGGGACTGGAGTGGAGCGAGAGCGATGGCTCGCCTCCATCTGCTCGTCCTGCCGCGTGGGGGTGCAGGCCGGCAGGCTCCTGGATGAAGCCAGCAAACACAATGCCCTGGTCTGCTGCGTCCTGAATCTGCTGGAGGTAGACAGAAATCCACCAGATGACACTCTGCATAAAACACTGATTACGAATGTCAGCCTTCAAATGAAAAGTAATAGATAACAGTATGTTGTATAGCTAAAAACAGTAGCAGCAGCATGTGTGTGTTGTGGGGTGCGCTGTATGTTGTGGGATGCGCTGTGTGTTGTGGGATGTGCTTTATGTTGTGGGATGCGCTGTATGTTGTGGGATGTGCTGTGTGTTGTGGGATGCGCTGTATGTTGTGGGATGTGCTGTATGTTGTGGGATGCGCTGTGTGTTGTGGGATGCGCTGTATGTTGTGGGATGTGCTGTATGTTGTGGGATGCGCTGTATGTTGTGGGATGCGCTGTATGTTGTGGAATGCGCTGTATGTTGTGGGATGCGCTGTGTGTTGTGGGATGTGCTGTATGTTGTGGGATGCGCTGTGTGTTGTGGGATGCGCTGTATGTTGTGGGATGCGCTGTATGTTGTGGGGTGCGCTGTGTGTTGTGGGATGCGCTGTATGTTGTGGGATGCGCTGTGTGTTGTGGGATGTGCAGTATGTTGTGGGATGTGCAGTATGTTGTGGGATGCGCTGTATGTTGTGGGATGCGCTGTATGTTGTGGGATGCGCTGTATGTTGTGGGATGCGCTGTGTGTTGTGGGATGTGCAGTATGTTGTGGGATGTGCAGTATGTTGTGGGATGCGCTGTATGTTGTGGGATGTGCTGTGTGTTGTGGGATGCGCTATATGTTGTGGGATGTGCAGTATGTTGTGGGATGTGCAGTATGTTGTGGGATGCGCTGTATGTTGTGGGATGTGCTGTGTGTTGTGGGATGCGCTATATGTTGTGGGATGCGCTGTGTGTTGTGGGATGTCACTCAAAGCTGAACTTTCCAATTCCATAGGTGGGACTGTACTTGTGAGAGGGTTAAGACAAGTCTGTAATTTATTAGGCAATACTACACTAGTATACCAGTGCTAACACTAACACACATTGCTAATTATTGCCTCAATTTGTTTACTTTTTAACAACATTAGTCTCAGTGCTCCAGTGGAAAACTTCAGACACAAAATATTGATTGTCACTGACTGGAGAAAGGCAAAAAAAAAGATTTTTCACCAAACTTCAGATTTAAAGTGGAATTCCACTACATATTTTCAAAGCTGTTGAGATGTAAACAAAGTAATTCAGATTGTTTTGGTGTGAAATGGTTCATTATAGAGAAACTTACTAAGTGGAGTTATGGAATAACTACATTTAAGGAGGAGGAAAATGCCTGAAACCTGTCCTCCCTAATCTAACATCCTATAAATTCCCTCTCTACCTTGTTCATGTATCTATGACAAGTCTTCGCAACATTCCACCACCCCGTCACCTCCCTTTTAACCTTGTCATCGATCATTCCCCCCTCTTATTCAACTTATCAGAGGGGAGAATGGTTCCTATCACATGCAAAAGCCACTCAAACTCCAGCTCAAAATTCCTTTAGGTCCCTACCCCCCTCTCTTACAGTCTTCTCTCAAATCATCGTAAGCTGCCGCACTAGCAAAACCGAGCTATGCAATAACTGCAGTTATGGGAGTAGGAACAAGGCTGAAGTTCCCTCCCCATCTCCTTCCACTAATCCAATCTTTCAGTCCTGGCTCCATTTATCAAAGGGGGGTCTGGCCTTCTAGCTCAAAGCAGCCCAGGTTTTTAGAGTTCCCTCACTCTGACACTCACACTTGCTCCTTACATACCATAATCATATGCTGATGGCATGGTCTGAATTAGCATGCTCAGACTTCTGTACAGGGGTACCAGGGGTCATCATGACTACAACAATAATTCTGCCATTTTAATAACTATCAGAACCCACCAGTGAACCTGTACATCTGTCTTCAGTTATATATGTCATGATGATGGTAAAATAGTGGTGAACACAAACACAAGACGGTTCACTGCATGCACCTTTCCACCACATGGTAAAACAGTGTCTGGGGCAGCAGTCAGTGCATTCATAACCATTTAGTACAATAACTGTCTGTGAGGGAGCTTTGAGAGGCATTAAACTCTTTAGGTGTCTGGTCCTGGTCCCATTTACCACCACTGCAAACAATTCTGACTCTCCAAAATTCTCTATAATGGAGCATTTGCCTTATTTATATTCTTCCAGATATATTTCTATTATTATATTACAAATATTACTGTTAATAGTATAATTATACTTTTTATTATATATAACATATTTAAATGATTAAATATTTTATAAAAAGGTATTGCATATAGCTTAGGTAGACATGCCTGATGACAGCTGCCTTTTACTTAAGTGTTAAAAGTAGATTTAAATGGGTTTAAGCATCCTAGTAGTTCTTTGGGCTGTTATAATGCTATACAAAACCACTGTATTTTTAAGAGTCTGTGACATTGACTACAGAATGGAAAGGGGAGAAAACCAGTGACACATTCACACACTCTTTAAAGAGACCTCTGAGCAATATTATTGAAGAACCATATAACTGTAGTGGGGGGGGGGGTATATAAAGATGCTGTTCTTATAAAGATATAAAGAACAGCATCTTTATATACACCCCCCCCCCCCACTACAGTTGTGGATTGCAGTTTGCACATTCAGACACTTTTAAATGACTCTGTTTACACGAGCATTTCTGGACAAGCTGGGATATCCTGAACCATCCCTAAAAAGTAAAAGAAGCATGTGGACTCAAGTGGTCCAGTAATATTACAGGAATTCACACAAATATGACTCAGGTTACACATCAATACACAGTTCTTATGAGTGTTATACTTCCTGCTTCACCAAAGCTACATAGTGCAGTTAGCAGCATGCTGAGCCTGGAGTAACAACAACTGTGATGCTATTCTCCTTTATACAGTCAGTGAAGCACCTACATGACTTTGAAGCTGCTATTTTAAACCCTTTACGAAGGAAAGCTTATAATATAAGGTTCATAATTACTCAGTAACTACAGAGACGTCTGTGCACACTGGTGGGGCTATTCTCTGGTAATAGACGATTGTAATAACACTTTCTGGCCCGCCAGCTGTTGAAGGATTTATGGTAAAACTGCTACACAATGTTGCTTTAATGAACCTTCACTTAATTTAAATATGGTTCTTTATGGAAACAAATGTGGTTCTTATGTGGCATTGCTCAAAGAACCCTTTGCAGGACCGTTTGCGGGTATAAGAGTGTAGAGCTTTACGTTATGTCAGTCACTGTAAGAGGTTTATACAGGTGTCTTGTAAACCTATGAAGTGTAGGCTGCCTGTCGTAATAGCCCTGCCAGCTCTGCTTACAGTAAAAACGTCAAGCACAGTGTCCAAAACAATTATTTACCCACCCAGCTGCCCCTCCCTCCCTGTAGCGGGGGGCGTTCGGTATTAACGACGTCTGATTAGAATGGCTGCAGTCCACCAGGGCTCGCTGCGCTCTCCGCGTGGTGAGGAAAAAATCGACCAAGCGCATCTGCCCCTTTATTGTCAGTTAGCATTCGGAGGCCAATATTTGAATTCTCATCAAATGAAATTGAATTGTTAACTGTCAAGGAATGCTAATGACGCCATTTTCCATTCTGCTGCTTTAATAAAAGCCGGCCCGAGGCCTCAGACGGCGCTATCTCCGCCTGATGCCTCCGCCGACAGCAGGAGAATCACTCTGGCGGGATGCGGCAGTTTATTCTGTCGAAAATTAAACCGCGGAACAGGGCCCGTCCTTTCCAATTGCATTGTTTAATACATATTGAACATTTACGCCCAGGGTACCGTCATTATATTCTCCAACAATAAGGCAAATGAAATTGCAGAGATAAGAAACCATTCCTCTATCGCTCTTCGGGGGTGATAGCAATTCCTTCGTCAGAGGAAGGGCAGTGAATCATTTCCGCTTTTTTTTTTTCCGATGCAGGGGAAGGAAGATTGATGTGCCGACGCTTCATTGAGATTAATAACACTGAAGATATGCACATCAGAGCGGCGGGTTCACGCAGATACTGAACCATAGTGGCCCCCCCTGCTTTCCAATATCAATCCATTCAGGCGATGAATGATGACTGTGTGGATTCAGATTACTGTTTTACACTCATTCATATGGACAGTGCGTCTGGATCTGATACCCGACAGCAGTGTGTGGCTGTGTGGCGCTCGGACAAAAGGACCAGCTTACTTTTTTCACGTAGCCCTGGATGTGCTCTGGGGTTGGGACGTGGTCCGCGCTGAGACACTCCTCCAGCTTCAGGTGGTAAGGCTCGAAGTCTGCCGGACTCTTCTCAGAACTGAGAAGAAATGAGAGGGGAAATGACTCATTAATGTAGGACAACCTGAGACATCCCAGTGTGACCATTATTGTGCTGAGTTACATCACAGGAGGTGTCCCTTTGTCTTCTTCCACTTTTTGTCCCTCTCTATCTTTCGTCCTCTTGTCCCTCTGCAGCTTTCCGTCCCTGTCCCCCACTCTACCACTCTCTCTCCACTTTTTGCCCTCTGTCTCTCTCTCTCTCTCTCTCTCTAACTCTATCTTTTGTCCTCTTGTCCCTCTTCAGTTCTCTTCCAGTTTCCGTTCCCCTTCTTTCTCTCTCGTTCACTCTCTCTCTCACTCTGTCCCTCTCTCTTCTTTCTCTCTTTATCTCTCTATTTCTCTTCCTCCCCCTCTCTGTCTTTGTCTCCTCCACTCTCCGTCCCCTCTCTCGTCCTTCTCCCTCTCTATTTTCTCTCCCCCGACAGCTTTCCGCCACTGTCCCCCACTCTACCACTCTCTCTCCACCTTTTGCCCTCTCTTTATCTCTCTCTCTCTCTCTCTCTCTGACTCTCCCCGTTCCCCATCTTTCTCTCTCGTTTACTCTCTCTCCCTCTCTTTTACTCTCTCCAATTTCCCCCTCTCTGTCCTCTCTCTCTTCTTTCTCTCTCCATCTTCTCTTCCTCTCTCTCTCTGTCTCCAACCTCCACTGTAGAACTCTCTCTCTTTGTCTCCTCCACTCTCCGTCCCCTCTCTCGTCTTTCTCCCTCTCTTTTTAACTCTCTCTTTTCTCTTCCCCGACAGCTTTCCATCACTGTCCCCCACTCTACCACTCTCTCTCTCTCTCCACTTTTTGCCCTCTGTCTCTCTCTCTCTCTCTCTCTCTGAGAATTTCCCCACTGCAGGACTAATAAAGGATTATCTTATCTTATCTCTCTCCACTTTTTTCTCTCTCTCTCTCTCTCTCTCTCTCTCTCTCTCTCTCTCTCTCTCTCTAACTCTATCTTTTGTCCTCTTGTCCCTCTTCAGTTCTCTTCCAGTTTCCGTTCCCCATCTTTCTCTCTCGTTCACTCTCTCACTCCCTCTGTCCCTCTCTCTTCTTTCTCTCTTCATCTCTCTATCAGATTTCAAGATATCTACTGCTCCAATTCAACAAGATTGTTTGGTCTGATTGTGTGATTCTGGCATATTGAGTATTCACACATTATTTTCCCATAGGAATGAATGGGGTGCTGTAAATAAGTGCTAAGTGCACAGCTACTTATCTCACAATGATCCAAATACACTAGTAACACCCAACCCACCACATGCAGTACCACAGCAATCACCTGTGTGTATGTAACAGAAAAACCATCAGTTCAGTCTCTGGAGTTGAGAAGTCTGATGGCTTGGGGGAAGAAGCTATTGCAGAGTCTGGTTGTGTTGGACTGGATGCTGCGGTACCTTCTTCCTGATGGCAGGAGGGAGAACAGTCTGTGTGTCTGGGGTTTCTAATGAAGTGGCTGGTGGCATGTAAACAAAAGGATTTCTGTGTGTTTCTGTGTGTGTTCATGAGCTCAGTCCACAGTCACAGTTCACTGAAAGCCATAGATCATCTCTTTTGTGTGATGCTAACTGACTATTACTCACTTAAAACTATTATTAGCACCTAGCCTACTTTTTTACCTCCTTAATTATGGCTAATATACTTTGCAAAGCAAAACGACATTGTTATCCAATTCATATTGTTCTTATTTGTTGGACAGATTTTTGCCATGTAACCCGTCCCACAGATTTCGTGCCCACCTATTTATTTCACAACGGTCTAAATACCACATACTTGACCAATAATACTCAACCAACCACATGGGGTACCACAGCAACCACTCAACAACATGTTTGCAATAGGTAGGTCTGTACACCAGCAAGCTGGGGTTTCTAATAAAGTGGCTGGTGGCATGTAAACAAGAGGATTTCTGTGTATTCATGAGCTCAGTCCACAGTCACAGCTCACTGGACATTCCTATTCGTGAGCTCAGTGGCTGAAAAATAGTGAAGGACTTTGACTTAGCGCTGGCACCAGTTGAGCTAAATGAAGCTTCGCATGACCAACCCAAACATATTCCAGTACTCCTGCATTGCGTCTTCCCCCCTGTTTCCACTTTCATAGTGGAATGACTTTCCTGATTCTGCTCCTGATCAAGTGTCCTACACTTTATTTACGATGTTCTGCAGTGCTCAATATTGCTCAGCGTCAGTGGAAGTACATTGCTAGACTCATACTTCCGTCTGCAAATTTCATATTTTCTTTGCTTCTCCAACAATGGCTCTTTGTCAGAGCCCCTTTGCAGCTGCTTGCTCTTCAAAGCAATTCAAAAAGCTTTATTAAAGGCACGAAACCACACGGCCTGATAAAACACGGCCTGTGCATAATTCAGTGGTGTGCATTTACAAATGCAGACAAATACTGGCATTATTTAATAAAAAGGATTTAAAAGAAGCTCGCTCGCGACGGATAAAGATCAGTAAATCCGTCACCCGACTGAAGAGGAAAATAAGAAAACAGAAGCTAGTCAGCTCAGTATTCTTCAGCTTAGCGTCTTCTGAGCTCTGCTCCTATGGAAGAAACATACATGGGTGATTCGTCAGTTTGGGGAAATTTACATTTACATTTACGGCATTTAGCTTAGCTTACACTTCCAAGGTTACTCGTATTAAAGAGGCAGGCCAATGCAGAGTTAGGAGTCTTGCCCAAGGACTCTTTCCATCTCCTTTGAGAACTCACTGGTCACTCCATCTACAGAAGCCCAAAGCATTGGTGTAGTCACGAATGATCAGTTCTCGTTCTCAAGTCATGTTGCAAATCCTGCAGATTTCTTCTGTACAACATCTGGAGAATTCGACTCTTCCGCCACCCAGAAGCTTGGTTAGTCTCTTGTCACCTCAAGACTTGACCACTGCAGCTCCCTTCTGGCTGGTCTCCCTTTGTGCATCATCAGACCCCTGCAACTTATCCAGAATTCAGCGGCACGGGTCGTCTTCAATGTTCCTAAATTCAGCCATGTTCATCTCCTCCTCTGCTGCGTTCTCTCTTCACTGGCTTCCTGAAGCTGCTGCCTAGGTCATCAGATTCAAATCCCTGACTCTGGTCTACAAAGCCAAGACTGGACCAGCCAGCTCCTCCGTACTTGAGGGTGATGGTCAAAAGCTGATCTGCACCAAGAGCCCTTCCAGCTTCAAGTACGGCTCGGCTCGACCCGCCATCCTTTAAGATCCACAGAAGACGAGCGTCCAGACTTTTTTCTGTCCTGCACCGAAGTGGTGGAACGACCTTCCCCTGGGTGTCCGAACAGCAGAGTCCAACGCTCCCTGTCTTCAAACCCAGACTGAAGACCCTCCTCTTCTGAGAGAACTTGGGTGAATAGCAGAGTACAATGGTCTCCTTATTGACTTGTGTTTAGTCGAGTCTAAACTTAGAGGATCTTTGAATTTTTAGTCTATTCTAACTAGCTGAGGTTTTTCTTGAGTAAATAGTAAAGCTCTTTAGTAAGTCGCTCTGGAGAAGAGCATCTGCTAAATGCTGTAAATGTAAGTGTAAATCTATTGGCCTACAGCACCCAGACTGGGAATCAAACTCCGGACTCCCACATGGTGTAATATGTCACTGGCACATAGTGGTGTTATCTGTTGTGCCACACCAACCACATTTATGTCTCCAGATTCATGTTAGAAATGCTAATACCTAGGTTATAGGTAGGTATAATTTACTGCACCCGCAATAATAATCTGCACCAAAATTGAAACACCAACACTACTTTGGCCTTGTCCCCAATCTAGACTTTCAAAATTCTCTGCTTCAATAACAATTTAATAAGTGATCTATTTCTGAAAGAAATCCCAATGTGCATCATTTACATTTATATCTCTCCAACCTCCAAAATGTCGACAATTTATGACGCCCCAACATTATCACCATTACCGCAACACTGCCACCTTCTTCACTTTCAATGGAAGTCAATGTACAAAGATTCAATTTGGGGCATTTCTACTGGTCTGTTCATCATGATATTTTGGCACAATGTCAAGAACAACTAAAATTTGCCAAATTCAAATAATGTCAAGACGTCCTAACAATAAAGTGTGACATGAACATGGAGTATATTTAGTCGTTAAGGCAAAATGTTAGCGTAATTATGTGTATGTTATTTATTTGTCTTATGTGTTCATGTGAAAATCCATGATCTAGGGTTTTTTCTTTCCTTAAAAAAGTGACGATTGCCATTACAGCAACATGTGAACTTGCGGTGACGGTGATGACACCTGGGGATGGTACTGTCAGCTTTTTAGTTTCACCCTCAATATTCTTTTGACCTGTTTAGAAATAAAACAAAATGCGAACAACATCCTAAACCTATTCTGTACTGTTTTTTAGTAAATGTGTCCGTTAGAGAATACAGAAAAACACTGAAGGATAAAAAAGTAAGAGAACCATTTGCAATCATCTGGATTTTTTTCTGAATAAACGGTCACCCACTCATCCAGCCCGACCTGCTAGAAGACTGACTACTGGGGTCCCCTCTGCCTGCGTCAGACCAACTGCCACCCACCAGTCTGACCGCCGTGCTCCCCCACCACCCATGCCAGACCAGCTGCACACCCTCCCACCACTGCTACCTGTCTAATAACCATGCTTAAACCTGAATGGACTCTTAACTATCTGCCACTATTAATATCACCATTATTAGTCATCATTACGCTCATTACTCTTAACCTTTACTGCTATGCCTATTTTACGTTATACTACACCATCATTATTATATTATGATTATGATCAGAGCAGTTCAACAGTTTTTAGATGGTTTGGTCATTTTTATCAATAATTTATCAATAGTTCTGATCAGAGGAGGACGGGTCGGGTCCCCCTTGTGAGTCTTGGTTCCTCCCAAGGTTTCTTCCTCCAGCTCTGAGGGAGGTTTTGGCTGCTCTCTGGGAGTCTTAGGTTTTTTGTGTCTTCTTATGTTGTTGATCTCTTGTCTTTTTACTGATTACTGATTGTGTAAAGCTGGTTTGTGACAACGCCAGTTGTAAAAAGCGCTATACAAATAATTTTGATGATTTCTATGATCTATGATTAACCGCACTAAATAACCAGGGTCAACCCTGTGACCTTGGGTCGTATTTTCATTACAGCCACAAAACTACTAGTCATGGTACCGACACATGGTGACATTAACGGGCGTTTTTTAGTTTCACCATCAGTCTCTGTTTAACTTTAATTAACAAAACTTCCTAAAAGTAAAGTTCACTGTTTTTAGGCGTCAGTAGAGGCTTAGAGAAAGTGTGAGAAAGTAAGTGAACCCTTTGAAACTCCCTGGATTTCTGCACTTCTGTATGTGCTCAGTCTTGGTCATCATGGAGTCGTTAAGTCCTTAAAGTATGTACCACTGTTTTGCTGTAATTCAAGCTAAATCACAGCTTATTTTATCTTTCCTCAGTTAAAAAAGGTAAAAACGGCCCCTCAATTCAAGAATCCCCCACATAGAACTTGCATAGGGGCCAACACCCTTCCTCCATCCTGTTGACAACGGACACCCAGAAACCCACACAAGTCTGTTCCCTCTTCCTCTGTGTGTGTGTGTGTGTGTGTGTGTGTGTCTGTGTATGTGTGTGTGTGTGTGAGACAGACAGGATAGAGAATTCAACCTACTAGCCCAGCTAGACCCAGACTCACCTCGGCTACAGTACAACACACACACACACACACACACACACACACACACACACATCCACTGCAGGCAGAGATTCACACCTCCTGCCGACACACAGCCATCTGCTGCCTAAATACAGCTCCGCTCGTCTTGCCGTGTGACCGAGTCCCTGGACACACACTTAAAAATGCTCCTCCTGCCTTCACACACTTTCACTGAGGTAAAGTCAGAAGGTGAAGCCAGGCTAATCGGATTTACCCGAAACGAAGCGAACAAAGCCGGTCCCAAAGGCGCCTCAGCCTGAAGGAGTACCTCCCCACACAATGCTAACATGGCTAGCAGTGAATGCCAGAGATCATCTCTTTTGAATGATGCTAACTGGCTCTTATTAGCTTACATCTGGTGCTAGCTTTTAGCCTAATCTTTAGCGTCTTTTAATTATGGGTCCTTTCTTGTCGCTGTCAGGCAAAAAGGAAGAAGGAGAAGGAAAAAGCTTCTGAACTAATAAAAGTCGGCGTAAAAAGAAGGAGTCATTCTGGAGCATTTCTATTGGTCCATTCATCATCTACCTCCTGCACACTGCACAACACTGCACACACACACACACACACACACACACACACACACACACACACACACTCGCTCATTACCACATCCTCATCCTTCAGCGGCACACTTTAATATTTGTATATATATATAACATATATAACATATAACACATATAAGTAAACACATATATAGCCAGTTTGTGATGAGGTAGAAGAGTATACCCATACCAGTGATGCTGAACGTATGCGAGTAGAGCACAAAATTACTAATTAATGTTATTATTATTAATATTATTATTTATTATTATTATTGATGATATATAGTAAAAGTAGTGGCTCAGATAACCTAACATTAACATATTAGCAGCACTCTAAGCGGTAACTAAGCGATGCTGTGTTACCCTTTTCATGTTCATGGCCAACTGACTGATATTAGTATTATGTATTTATTTATTTATTTATTTATTATTACTTTTTTATTGTCATCAATAATATATAGTGTAATAGTGGTCCAGCTAATCTAACATTAACATATTAGCAACACTCTGATATGCGATGCTATGCTACGCTTTTTATGTCCATGGCCAACTAATTGAAATTATTATTGTTATATTTATTTATTTATTATTTGTTTTAATTATTGTCGATGATATATAGTCAAATAGTGGTCCCGCTAACCTAATATTAACATATTAGCAACACTCTGATATGCGATGCTATGCTATGCTGCACTTTATATGTTTATGGCCACTAACTGATATTATTATTATTATTATTATTTCGTACTTTTTTATTATCATCGATAATGTATAGTAAAAATAGTGGTCCTGTTAACCGAACATTAACATATTAGCAGCACTGACATGCGATGCAACATTATTTATTTTCATGGCCAACTAACTGAAATGTGTATTATTATTTATTACTTATTTAATATTATTGATAATATATAGGGAATTAGTGGACTAAAATTAAGGTTAAGGGGGAGTGTGGGCCTGCTGTGTGTGCGGCTAATAAACACTGATTTGATTAGTCTGTCTATTACCTTCATTTCTTTGGGTCTTTGGGTCGGATTAGGTGGGCTAAGCTCTAACCAGTGTAGGGAAGCTACTGGGAGGTCAGTCAGCACAACTGTTTGTAGGCAATTGGGTTTCAGTTTTTTTTAGATTCTGTAAAATTCTTGGGGGTGAAATCTTAGTCACAGCTGGGTAGCACCACTGGCAAATGCCTGTTCGCCTGCTGATGATCTAAGTGTGTGTGTGTGTGTGTGTGTGTGTGTGTGTTTGTTTGTGTGTGTGTCACTGCTCACAGGACTTCACTGATCTTGTCAGAAAGACACCACGGGCAATGGTTCCAGGTCTTGAGGTAGCATCCCGCTGTGTGTGTATGTGTGTGTGTGTGCATGTGGCTTCTTGTACATGTGCCTATGACCGCATTTCCATGACAACAACGTCACCACAGATCCATTAAACGTGTTTCACAATCTTTCATCAGTGCATTAATTATGTAGTGCATTTTCCTTGATGCCTGCCTATTTACCCAGCCATGAATAATATTCTTCAAGCAGATCACGCTTAATGGGATCCCCCTGTACCACTCCAAGAGTGAGGTACACTACAATTACCCAATGATGTTGAATAAATTACCCAGCGGTCCCCACTGAACTGAAGCGGTAATGAAAAAAGTGGACTTGGACGTGTTTGACGGTTGACATTTGAAATTATAAACGGCAGCAGCCTGGTCTCTGTCAGGTCCTGACTAATGATTTGTATTTAAAATGAGCCCCCCCTTAAGGCTTGACACATTTGTGAGAACCTGATGGGACTGGACATCCTTTCTCAAATGCACACCGGGCTACGGGTGAGGTTCAAATATAATATTCTGCTTTCTCAACAGCCTCTCGCTCACCTTTAGCGGATTTTGATGTGTGGTGGTTTCTGACGGGCGGCAGTCGAGCTTGGACTCAACTGTTTTAGTTTACATACGACTTCTGACCATTTTCTTGGGTTGGCGTTGAAGTCCAACAATTTCTTTTAGTTTACAGTTTTTAGTTTACCAAATGTTCTTGGATTACAGTTGAGTTCAGATACAAATTCTTTGGGTTACAGACGGATTTTAGAAGACTTTGTTGGGTTGCAGTTGGTTTCAGAGAGAAGTTTGTTGGGCTATGCCAGGTTTGGACACAATTTTGTTGACTTCAGACACAATGGTTTTGGATTACAGTCGACTTCTGATCATTTTGTTGGGGTAGAGTTGAGTTTCAACACAGTTTTTTTGGGCTTCAGTGGAGTTAGGATACTTTTTTGGGTTACAGTCGATTTCTGACAATTTCCTCGGGCCACAGTTGAGTCTGGACACAATGTTCTTGGGTTAAAGACGCATTTAGACACACATTTCTTGAGCTACAGTTGAGCTTAGACAACTTTGTTGGGCTACATTTCATTTTAGGCACAACTGATCTCTTTTTTCTTCTATTTTCAGTCAAGTTTAGACAGTTTTCTTGGGCTACAGGCAAGTTTAGGCACAAATTTCAAAGTTACAATTGAGTTCATAAAACTTTGTTGGACCACAGTTGATTTTTTTGGATTACACTCTAGTTCGGACACAAATTTCTTGGGTTACAGTAAAGTTCACACGTAGAGTTCAGAAAGCTTTGTTGGGCTACAATCAAGTTTAAACCATGTTCTTGGGTTACAATCAAGATTGGCCACCATTGTGTTGGATTAGAATCCAGTTCAGTCAATGTTCTTGAATTACAGTTGAGTTCAGACACTAATTTCTTGAGCTACAGTTGAGCTTAGACAACTTTGTTGGGCTACATTTCATTTTAGGCACAACTGTGCGCTCTTCTCTTCTATTTTCAGTTTTCTTGGGCTACAGGCAAGTTTAGGCACAAATTTCCAAATTATAGTTGAGTTCATAAAACTTTGCTGGACCACAGTTGATTTTTTGGGTTACACTCTAGTTCGGACACAATTTTCTTAGGTTACAGTTGAGTTACAAAAAAAAAGCTTGGTTGGTCAATTTTAATCAATATTCTTGGGTTAAAGCAATTTTCTTGGGCTACAATTGAGTTCAGAAACAAAGTTTTTGGGTTACAGTCGAGTTTGATCACAATGGTGTGTCAGGCCCTCGTTATCGTGCCCTCCCCCAGGGCGATCTCGAGCCGTCGCCCACAGGCCCAAATAAGGACCTTCCGGTTTATTTATGTTCATGTGTGTTGATTCAGTGACTCGAACCCCGCTCGAGGCAGCATGCTGCGGTTCCAGGTTTGGTTGGCCTAGCCGTTGTTGCTCTGTAGCTGGTCCCCCAGCCACTCTCCCCCATCGTTTTTGGTTCACCCTCTTGTTTGCCACATTTGCAGTCAGATTTAGCCAATTTTCCTCTCTTGAGTTCCAGTTGAGTTCAGAAACCTTTGTTGGGCTACAGTTGGTTTCAGACAGAAGTTTGTTGGGCTTTTCTTGGGTTACAGTTGAGTTTGTACACAAATTTATTTGGTTACAGATGGGGTAAAAAAAAACTTTGTTGGGCTACAGTCAATTTAGGTTACAATTGAAATCAGAACCAATGTTATTGGGTTACAATAGAGTTTGGTGTTGGCCTACAGCCATGTTTGGGCTACAAACCAATTTTCTTGGATTACAGTAGAGCTCAGACAACCTTGTTGGGCTTCAACCAAGTTCAAACAATGTTTTTAGGTCACAATTGAGTTTGGTCACCATGGTGTTGGGTTAGAGTCCAGTTCAGTCAATTTTCTGGGGTTATAGTGGTTTTCAGAAGATGTTGTTCGGCTGCAGTCAAGTTCAGCCAAGTTTTTTGGGTTACAGAGGAGTTTTAGGAAATTTTGTTGGACCACAGCTGGGATCAGACAGAATGTATGTCAGGCTTGGCCGGATATGAACACAATTCATGGACTATAATCAAACTTTCACTCCTGATTAACCCCTAAACCCTAAAGATTATCGTTTACATCCATTTATTAATTTTAATATTACTAAACTAATCTGTAAGTTTATTAGTTATAAAAATAAGGACTAAAATGTGGGCCCACATACAGGCTCTCTCACTTTAAGGGGTTGAAGATCTACCTGACCTGGCAGTGTTAATGTGTCTATCCAGTGTGGCTGTTCAGGGGTGTGTTGGTCCTGTGCTTGTCGTTGGTGGCACAGGAGTGTTGAAGTATTAGTGCTTTAGCATTCATGCGGGCTGGACTCTCAGGGTTGAATTGTAGCAATGTCACCTCCTGCTCTCGTCATAGGGCCACGCACAGCAGCTTTGCAGTAGGGCTAATCCTCAGAGGGAGAAATGGGACTGTATCCAGAGACTCAGTCAGAATACTAAACACTGCACATCCGGCGAGCAGCTAGCAGCTCACAGCGCTAAAGCTGGAGACTCCTCTCAGCTCCATCTCATCTGCATCTCTTATCACACCAACTTTTCTTTCTTCTACAAATTTCTCCCATTTTCTTTCATCCATTCTGCTTCTCCTTTTTCTCCACCTCTCTTCTCTCTTTATATATCCTGTTTCTCCTCACTACTCTTATTTCCTTTCCCGTCTTCTATCTTCTCCTCTGTTCCTGATTTTTCCTCTTATCCCTTCTTCTCCTCTATCTTCTGTTCTCTTCTCTAACTCTTGTCTCTAATCTTCCAATTTTCCCTCTCATCTCTTTTCCTCCTTTATCTTCTCTTCTTGTCTTGTCTCTCCTCTTTTTCAGTCTCCTCTTTTCCCTTTCTCCTTTATCTTAACTTCTGCTCTTTTTTCTCATCTTATCTAGTCTTCTCTTCTTCATCGTCTCCTCTCTTCTCTTCTCTTCTTTTCTCTTTTCATCTATTCTCTTCTTGTCTCTTTTGTTTCCTCTTCTCTTCTCTTCTCCTCTTCTTACTTGTCTTCTCCTCTCTTGCCTTCTCATCCATTCTCTTCTCGTCTCTACTCTTCTCCTCTTATGTCCTCCTTTCTTCTCATCTTCTCCTCTCTTGTTCTCTCTAACCGTCTCGTCTTCTCTTCTCTTCTTGTGTCGTCTCTATCATTCTCCTCTTTTGTCTTCTCTTCTCTCGTCTTTTCTCCTCTTCTCCTCTCTTCACCTCTCTTGTCATCTCTTCTATTCTCTTCTTGTCTCTTCTCTTCTCCTCTCTAGTCCTCTATTCTCTTCTATTCTCCTCTTCTTACTTGTCTTCTCCTCTTGTCCTCTCTCGCCTTTTCATTCATTCTCTTCTTGTCTCTACCTTTCTCCTCTTTTGTCTCTTTTTCTTCTCTCTTGTCCTCATTTCTTTTCATCTTCTCCTCTCTTGCCTCTCTTATCTATTCTCTTCTCTTCTCCTCATTTGTCTCCTCTTCTCCTTTCATGTCCTCTTTTCTTCTCATCTTCTCCTCCCGTCTTCTCTTCTGTTCTCTTCTCGTCTCTACCTTTCTCCTCTTTTGTCTCTTGTCCTCGTTTCTTTTCATCTTCTCCTCTCTCATCTTCTCTTCTCTATCCTCCTCCTCTTTTGTCTTCTCTCCTCCTCTCCTCTCTTCTCATCTTTTGTCTTTTCTCCTCTCTTGTCTTCTCCTCTCTTGTCTTCTTTCTTCTCTTGTTTTTTTGTTCTCTCTCTCTCTCTCTCTCTCTCCTCTCTGCTGTTTGGCTGTTTTATGTTTTTGAGGTGTGAATAGGTGCATGGAGTCGCTCTTTCATCTCCTCTCTCTCTCCTCCTGTGTTCTTTCGCTCTGTGTTTTGGATGATTGGCGGGTGAACAGGAGCAGCGCTGTGCCCTGTTTGATATCTTTCTCTCTTTCTCTCTCTCTCTCTCTCTCTCTCCCGCCCCTCTCTCGCTCTCTTTCTGCAGGTTTATCCCCCAGGGCTGCTGCTGATGCGAGCAACTGTCTCCACGGTGACAGACACTGGTGATAAAGCGGGGCAGCTTGGCCAGAACCATCAAAGGATGGCAGCCCCTCACCCACCTCTTTTGCTCCCCTTTCTCTCTCTTTCTCTCTCACCCTCAACTCCCCCTCTCTCTCTCTCTCTCTCTCTCTCTCTCTCTCTCTCTCTCAGACGCACAGATCTAAAGCCCCACTGTCGCTGGCGTTCCTCACGTTACCTTTTTCTCTTGTTCTCCCCATCTCTGTCTTTCTGCACGCACTCGGAAGCGTCTTCCCCATCGCTCCTATCGCGCCTCTTTCAAGCACAAAAGAGAGCACGGCTTGTTTAGTTGTCAAGGATTATGCTTGAAATGAAGCCTTGAGCTTGTGCATGTGAGTGTGTATATATATGTGTGTGTGTGTGTGTGTGTATGCTGGCTGGCACAGTGCACGCTTCTCTGTACTACTTTAACCCTTAGAAGGTTAATATGTATCATAGCCGTGTTTGTGGGAAGAAGAGGAGGTGTTTATTCCGACTGTAATTGAAGGAAAACTTACATTTATGGTTGCAGAGCAATGCATGGTTATAATGCGCAGTTATCCCACTCCAGATATCTCCAGATCGCAGGGTCTTTTTGCGTTGCCATGATTTCTATTCCCATCATAGTTCACTGCAGTTTACTCCAAAGTTCTTGAAACCGGCCCTATAGACGTCAGCAGCTCCCAGAACTTTCTTAATAGCAGTGAACTAACTAGCACTGAATATTACATCTTAAGATCAATAATAAACACTAAGCCCAGAGTTCAGGCAGTCAGTCCTCCTCCTCCTCCTCCTGTCCTGAAACCAAGCCCTGAGAGACGAGGAACATCGCTATCATCTGTTGCTCATAAAGGGATCAGCCGAGACGGTCAGTGTCAGATGCTCATTTGTGAGGAATGCCCAGTATGGACTCCTGGTGTGTCCATAAAGTATGAGAGATTCCTGGGATTTACTAAGTCTGGGGGGGGGGGGGGGGGGGGACACTAGCTGAGTTATCAAAAGAGAGGACGCAAGAACGAGAGAAGAGAGAGAGAGAGAGAGAGTTAGACTGAGAATAACAGACAATAAGAGAAAAAAGAATGAGAGAGATAGAGAGAGAGATCAAAGACCAATCAATGTCATGTGACAACAGGATCTAGGTACGCCATATGTCCAAATGTTTGTGGACATAGATGTGCAAATGCACACACACACAGCTTGTCTAGTCCCGTAGAAAGTGAGATGAGATGAGCAAGAACCTGCTGCTAATCTAATGTGCTTTCGGTATGACCCAGGGGTCACCAGTTCGAACCCCCAGCCATGCCGCACTGCCATCAGCAGCTAGAGTCTGGGAGAGCACAATTGGCCGTGGTCTCTCCAGGGTGAGTAGTTGGTGTGGTGGAGCTGGAGACCCGGCACTTTCCTCAGAGTGAGTGGGCTGCCTGGTGATGCCGCATTGCCGGCTTCGCATATATCGGAGGAGAGACACATGTTACCTAGTGTTGGGAGCATTGCCAGTTGGGAGTTATGAGTATTTATCATTGGGCATAAATGAGCTTAAAGAGAGACAGAAAGAGAGGGACATGTGGAAAGCAAGAAGTGGAAAATAAGTGTAATACACAGTGTGTGTGTATAAGGGGGGGGGAGGGGGGGCAGACAATGCTGTCTCCAGTGTGTGTCTCTCTCTCTGACTGTGTCCGGCTCAGCAGAAAAGGCCATAAAACACACGGGCTGAAACTCAGCCGGAGGCTCCAGATCCTCTCTCTGCTCCTCAGAGGAAACTCTGTCTATTCTCAGAGATTAGCTGGAGCTAGATATACACACACACACACACACACACACACACACAGACACACACTCGCACACACTTCACTCTCCCTATTACAGTCAGTGGAGCAGCAAGAGTTAAACCTATTGCTACATAATGCTGCATTAAAGGATCAGTTTGGTGAAAAGGTGCAGTCCCTCGCTCCCAAGACATTTAGTTTAACAGCTGAGGTTTTGCTTTTGTAGTTTTGGGAGGTTTTTCAAGATCGAGCGATGCTAAGCTAATATTGCTAACAAACACTGGATTTAGACTGCCACCAATATCACCTCTGCAAGCTCAGATCAGACCAGTCATCAAACTCTCCGGGTGGGTGGTTGGTGTGGTGGAGCTGGGGACCTGGCATTTTCCTTCAGGCGTGTGGGCTGCCTGGTGATGTGGTGGCTGGCTTTGCAGGTTTTGGAGGAGACATGGGTTAGCTAGTGTCGAGAGCATTGATAGTTATGAGATGGGTAGTACCAAAAAGAAAAAATTTACAAAACCCAAAACATGGCACTTTCTTTTCTTACTTTCTTAATGCCAGCTGTGAGCTAGAGGGGTATGAAGCCCATTCAGGAATCTTCAAGGAACCCTTAAAGATTCCTCAAAGCACTTTAGGAACCGCCAAACGTTCCTCCAAGGATCTTTTACGATTAACCAGACATGTGTAAAGTACTAGAGACCCAGACTTGAGTAAAAGTACGAGTGCTGTATCAGAAAAGTGTCTTGAGTAGAAGTTGAAGGGTCTTTAAGCTCCAGACTTAAGTGGAAGTATTAAAGTATTCAACATTTTAGTACTTAAGTACTGTAACTAGTTTATTGTAAAATGTACTGCTTAAGTACTGAAAGTAAAAGTACAGTACTGTGTTCTGTAGTTCTTACAGAAAGCAGTCAAAAGTTTGGGTATCAGTGTTTATATCATTTCAGATGCTCAGACTTAAGGCCTGTCTCAGTTCCTCTGGCTGTAGTAGAAGGACAGGACTGTAGAAGACAGAGTTCATGAACACGAGTCTTCAGTTCACTCTCTAAACAAACTCACCCAAAAGAGAGAGAGAGAGAGCTGAGCAGACCTGACTCAACCCGCCACATACAAGAGTTTCATATGTAAAACCAGTGAGGAGAGCAGCTCAAACCCCTGAGCTTCACTCTCTGTAAACTCAACTACAGCTGAAAGAGCTCAGGCCATTCTGCACATACGAGTATTTGCAGGAGGTGAAGATGGAGGAGGTTCTTCTGGTGGTTCTTCTTCTTCTTCTTCCATCTGGAGATAAACTAACAGAGCTCTAGCGGTAGTGTCCTCACTGCAGCAGCGGGGTGAGAGGAAGAACAGCAGCATGCTCGCTCAAGGCTCGATCGCCTGTTCTGCTCAATGTTGAGGCGGCTTCATCGAAGCCGGTGACGGCGCCATCTAGCGCTCTGGAGGTGATAATGTGGGTTTGAAATGATACGCATCATTTTTATAATTGTAGCGAGTCACGATGCAGCACATAAACATAA
This sequence comes from Salminus brasiliensis, assembly GCF_030463535.1. NCBI lineage: Eukaryota > Metazoa > Chordata > Actinopteri > Characiformes > Bryconidae > Salminus > Salminus brasiliensis. Next base: position 93,145,846 of record NC_132878.1, read on the forward strand.
ATGTAACGGAGTAGAAGTATTAAACTCATCCAGAATATGTAGAGAAATATAAGTGAAAGTACAAGAAGAAAATAATACTCCAGTAGATACAGATACAGTATTTTAGTACTTAAGTACAGTAGAAAAGTAGTTCTGCTTCCTTACTGTACATCTATGCTGTTAATAGTGTACACTGTACTGAAGTAAAGGTGGCTCCGGTTCTGTAGAATAGCTGCCCACCGTTCAACTCTGTTAGTGAAGCCTATTTTATTGTACAATAAACAGTGGGGGGCATCTTTTTTGGGATCCACTGATACAGAGTACCCCCACAGCGATGATGCTGAGTTGGAGGGTGTGTCACAGTAATAGGAATTAGAGAAGAATTTCGCTGAAACAGCAGCAGTGTTACGAGCAGTGCTGTGAAGAACCTTAGCACTTATACCCGCACCAGAACATCCTCACCCAGAGAACTGGCTCAGTGTTGAAGCTCCAGTCAAGCAGACGTGGCAGGTTAACTCTTAGGCCAACATCTTACCTGACAGACTCACATGCCCCTGATGCGTCTGCCTTGCTGGAGCTTCATAACCAGGTTTATTAAACCGGCGTGCGGACGTTTGGGTGGATGTTTTACATTTAGGGCTTTCAAGCACAGACGCAGGTATCCTTCTTTGGCGGGCGGTGGATATAGGCTTTGGAGGTTATGAGCTACATGGTGCTCATATAACACTGTGATTTCCTTGTGCTGATTCCAAAAGCTAGCTAGCTCTAAATCATAGCAAACAGCCTCCACTGTGGGAATGCTGGGTAAGCATGGCTAGCAACTGTATGATCATTTGTGGGAGGGTCATGGAGAGGTCAGTTCACATTAGTGCAGAAAGCCTGGCACAATTAAAAATATACAGACAGACCAACCCACAAACACATAACCACAGAGACTCGGACGTACAGCAAATCTGCACACATACACACACACACACACACACATACACACAAACACTCACACACACAATAAAAAGCCAGGCCTTGCTTAGTGATTGGCAGCTGTGGGGGTGGGGAGGTGGAGAGGTCAGTCCAGTGCCTGCTGGTCTTCTCAAGCCTTGTGCCTTTCACCCTGTCACACCAGCCTGTCTAGCTGGATACAAACCACGGCTGAACACACACACACATGTCGCCTCAATCTCCCGTAGCCAGCAAGGCTACAGGCAGGGGGCGGATGTGACTTTGACTTCTGGCTGCTATGTGCCAGAGGATTAGTAGCCTGCTCTTCAACTTTCACACAATCCCAAAGTCTTGTTGACCGCCTCATGACTGATACACTACAGGGACTGAGGGGGCGTAGCAGGGAATTTACTGTAAAGACTGCTTGCTTCAGTGGAAAGCACTACGCCGCTGAGGAAGATCAGTGCGCTGAGTTACAATTCAGATGTTAAAATCAACGAAACATCGATACTTTCCGTGTCTGTGTGTCTGATTTTGGAGTAATCTGGGAAATTAGGAATCACATTGTGCCTGTTGGGTTTGGGTTGAACTGGATAGCTATGACAATTAAATCTTGAACCCTAGAAAGCTTGATGTCTGACTGAGAAAATCGATGGAGGCTGATTTATTTAGCTGTTAATTGAACATTCTGCCTCTGTGCTTCGACAGTGGTAGGCTGCACATGTAGAGGATCTAGACAAAACATCTGAGGAGTCTGAGAACCACATAGAACTGCAAACTGGGATTTCTTTGCCATATTTTAATGCCTTTTAGGCAGTGTAGTGAGGACCTACCTTTTAAGTTTTCCTTATAAAGTACTTATATGCAGTTTACTTAGGACTGCCTGATTTTCTGGTAAGACTGTGGTAAGAACAGTGCCTGTCAGACCCTTTTCATTTATGAAGGTGGGTTAGCACCCCTGCCTTCCAGGCAGTTTGTTAAAGACTGTGTGACTGGGCTGTTGGGTTAGGACTGCCTGCCTTTTAGACAGTTTAAGCATAGTAAGGATTGTGGAGCTTTTGGACATCTGCCTTTTGGGAAGTTTACTAGGGACCACCTTCCTTTTAAGCATTTTCAGCTAGACTATCTAGCCGTTCTTTTCCAAAATGCTCAAAAGGAAAGCAATCCTAAGTAAACTTACCAGAAAGCAAATGTCCAAAAGCTAGATAGTCTTTTCCAACAGTCTAGACTAGACAGTCTTTTCCAAAATGCTCAAAAGGAAAGCAATCCTAAGTAAAGCAATCCTAAGCCTGGGTACCTTTCAGGCCTTTGCTTTTAAAGGAGTTGAGTTGGGACTGCCTGCCTTCCATGAAGTCTGGCAAGAAGCATCTACTTTATGGGCTGTTTGGTGTGGACCACTGAGCTTTTGGACATTTGCCTCTGGGAGGTTTACTAAGGAGTGTCTTCCTTTAAGGCAGTTTGTTAAAGACTGTGTGACTGAGCAGTTTGGTTAGGACTGCCTGCCTTCTAGACAGTTTAGGCATAGTAAAGACTGTGGAGCTTTTGGACATCTGCCTTTTGGAAAGTTTACTAGGGACCGCCTTCCTTTTAAGCATTTCAGCTAGACTATCTAGCCTTCTAGCAGTTTGGTAAAAACATGTGTAACTTTCAGGCTTTTGGCTCTAAGAGTTAGGACTGCTCAGTTAGGACTGCTTGCCTTCCAGGCAGTTTGGTCTTTTCCAAAATGCTCAAAAGGAAAGCAATCCTAAGTTAACTTCCCAGAAGGCAAATGTCCAAAAGCTAGACAGTCTTTTCCAACAGTCTAGACTAGACAGTCTTTCCCAAAATGCTCAAAACAAAAGCAATCCTAAGCCTGCGTACCTTTCAGGCCTTTGCCTTAAAGGAGTTGAGTTAGGACTGCCTGCCTTCCATGAAGTTTGGCAAGAACTATCTACTTTACAGGAAGTTTGGTGTGGACCACTGAGCTTTTGGACATTTGTTGTCCGGGACGTTTATTTACAACTGTTTTCCTTTTGGGCATTTTGGCAAAGAATGCTTACTTGTCAGGAAGCTTGGTTAGGACTATCTGCTTTTCAACACTTTGGTAAGGACTACCAGCAAATGGTAAAGACTGCCTACCATTTAGGCAATTTAGTGTGGACTATAGAGCATTTGTACAAAAGGAAAGCAAATTTGCCTTCTGGGAAGTTTACTTAGGATTGCTTTCCTTTTGAGCTTTTTGGTAAAGACTGTCTAGCTTTCAAGCAGTTCAGTAAAGCCTGCGTACCTTTCAGGCCTTTGCCTTCAAAGGAGTTAAGTTAGGACTGCCTGCCTTCCATGAAGTTTGGCAAGAACTATCTACTTTATGGGCTGTTTGGTGTGGACCACTGAGCTTTTGGACATTTGCCTCTGGGAAGTTTACTTATGAGTGACTTACTTTTAGGCATTTTGGTAAAGACTGGCTAGCTTTTTAGCAGTTCGGTAAAGCCTGTGTACCTTTCAGGCCTTTGCCTTTAAAGGAGTTGAGTTAAGACTGCCTGCCTTCAATGAAGTCTGGCAAGAACTATCTACTTTATGGGCTGTTTGGTGTGGACCACTGAACTTTTGGACATTTGTCGTCCAGGAAGTTACTTACAACTGTTTTCCTTTTGGGCATTTTGGCAAAGAATGCTTACTTTTGAGGAAGCTTGGTTAGGACTTCATGCACTTTGGTAAGGACTAATAGCAAATGGTAAAGACTGCCTACCCTTTAGGCAATTTAGTGTGGACTATGGAGCATTTGTACATTTGCCTTCTGCAAAGTTTGCTAAGGATTGTTTTCCTTTTGGGCGTTTTGGTAAAGAAAGCATAAGAACATCTACCTTCTATGAACTCTCTAAGGACTCTGTACCCTTCAGGCAAGCCACAAGGTGAGGACTACCTGCCCATCAGGAAACTAGTGAAGGCTGCCTACCTTTCAGGCAATTTGGTAAGGACTGCTCGGTAGAGCTGCCGCTGGACACTTGCAGGCTCCGGACCGCACGGGTGGACAAAGGGGTGGACAGCTGTGAGAACGAAGCCCTGCTGGTAAAGATCTTGCAGCTGGGATGGCAGCTCCCGCACCGAGGACAGACACAGAGTAGATGTCCCTTCTGCCAGAGGACAGAGAGAGAAAGGGGGGAGAAGAGAGAGAGAGAGAGAGAGAGAGAGAGATATGGGTCAGACATCAGACAACACAATGGAACATGACATGTGGTCACACTAGTGGGATTCCTGGTGGAGCTCTCACATAGAGGAACGCTGTATCCTATGCTGAGACTGGCTCCATTCCAGTCCAAAGACTAGTAAATCCCGACTCAAGTCTTTTCTCCTCGGCAAATCCATGATGTAGGGATAAGCAGGCTTCTGTTTATGAATGTTAAAATGTGTTCAATGATTCCTTTTAAGAGTTGCCACTCAAGGATGGTGGATATGCATTAGCCGAAAATTGAAAGGCATTTGATGGAATTGGGAGAAGTCGCATTCGTTCATGGATTATCTCTCAAGCGGAAATGGGAAGTGAGAGAAGGCTCAATGTTTCTGAATTGGAAGCCGGCCATACAGTTCATAGCGCAGGACACTCTAACACATTGCTCTGTTTTGTATTCTGACTGTGGAAATTGCTCTGCGTTGTTGACGTGAGAGGCAGTGGGGGGAAAAATAGCGATTGTTTTAGCAATTAGAGTCATGCCGTTGGCTTTCTATCCTTGTCTATGATTTAATGGGCCTGGATGAAAATCCAATTAAACATGATTGTTTAGCTCGACGTGAGACGAGAGCCTTTTAAACTGGGGCTTTGATACCTTTCTCGGCAGGGTTGACGAGGCCAATCACAAAAGCTTCTACTGGCATTAATGAGGTGTGCTTGATAGACTGACCAGATATTCTGACCCAGGAAGAGGGGGGAGGGCTCTGTTTTTAGAGCAGTCTAGAGTGAGAGAGACAGGGCATGGCGAGAAACAGCAGACAGAAAGTGTCAGGCGCTCCTCTGAGCCACCCAGCTGTGCAACAACACGTCCAAAAGCGGAATCAAAGACAGCCATATGCTAATGAGAGTGAGAGTGTAGGGGAGAGAGAGAGAGAGAGAGAGAGAAAGAGATGTGAATGGGCCAAGACTTTGGCTGGCGCTCTGCTCCCAGGGCACCGTTCCCAAAACTGTAGCATTTTAAACGAGTCCAAACAGCTGGCCGGCCAGAAATCGTTCCAAGATCAACACACGGGTGGACAGGGCTGGCTTCTCCCCCTCACACTGCAAGTCACGTGTGGACGGCGTAGTGAAAGGGCATGGCCGGAAACCCGGGACTCTGATCAGTTGGTGAGAAGAATGTTCCCTGAGGTCATTTGTTTCCAAATGAAGGTCAACAAGTCAGAGGTGGTCCCATTCCCTGGCTTCTCCAATCACTCTCAGCAAAAACAGGTTCTATATAGGACTATGACTTGAAACATTCATAGCAGAACCCATTTGGTGCTATGCAGAACACGTTTGCATAATTACCATGGTCATGGTAGGTCTGGGGCCTACTGGAATCATTGGGCATAAGGAAGGAATACCACCTGGGCAGGGCACCAGCCCATTACAGGGTAGGGGGCAGTGGTGGCTCAGCGGTTAGAGCTCTGGGCTGTTGATGACAGGGTTGTGGGTTCGATACTCGGGCTGTTGGGCCCTTGAGCAAGGCCCTTTGTTCCCCAGGCTCTGGAGTTGGCTGCCCACCACTCAGGGTGTGTGTGTGCTCACTGCCCCTAGTTCACGTGTGTGTGTGTGTGTGTGTGTGTGTGTGTGTGTGTGTGTGTGTGTGTGTGTGTGTGTGTGTGTGTGTTTACTACCACAGATGGGTCAAATGTGGAGGACATATTTCACTGAAGGGGCAATTTAGCATAACCAATTTCTGGAGATTCTCTGAAGAACCAAATTCAGCAATGGTTCTTAAGAGCCCATTATACAGAAGAACCATTAAGCCAGGCAAAGAACCATTCAAGGATTCAAAAGGTGTTTGAGATTTCATGGTTCTATATGTAAGAACCCCAAGGGTGAAATGGTTCATGGCTTGGACACACAATTCCTTAACTGATACAGAACCTTTACATCATGTGGAGGTCATGTAACTTCAAAAGGTTTCTTCACACATCCATGAAAGATTCTATAGACTAGACAAATCAGGTTCTTGATTCCCAAGGAACCCTATTTTGGCACCTCAAGTGAAAGTGAAAGAGAGCTCAGTTAATGTGAAAGCTCTTTCTGTGGTCTGACCAAAAGGGCAGATAAGCATATCACAGAAATGTCCCCCTTTTGCACGGGACATCAATTTCAAATGCAGTCTGGTCCTGTGATCTGCTGTGGAATAGCAAATTCAAAAAGCTCTGCAGAATTCGGTGGATAGGTGAAGGGTATGAAAGCGTAGGACGGTGGAAAGAGAGAGAGAGAGAGAGAGATAAAGAGAAAGAGAGGGACAGAGCATGGGAGCAAAAAGAAACAGCTGATTCCAGCAGGATCTCGGCCCTGTCTTTGCCGGGCATAATTCCAGAGCTCCATTGTAAAAGCGCATCGGAAAAAAGAAAGGGGTCCCTTCAGGCAAATTGTTGGCCGGCTAAAAATAACCCAGGATTTCTCAATCACATTCTCTCTCTCTCTCCCTCTCTTTTAGCTTGCCATGAGAAAATCACAACGTCCATGAGATGGAGATGGAGATGGAGAACGTTGGAAGTGGGAGACGGCTCAAAATCCCTTCCTTTCCTGGGTCGGTGTGTTTGGGTATAATTAAGCTCGGTCTGTTTGATTTGATTTTTTTTTTTTTTTTGCCTTTTTGGTGTGCAAACAGTGAGATTCCCCAGAGGCGGCATGCTGTGTTTGCCGTTCGTTCAGCGGAGTCGGAGGATATTAACTCGCTCCGTGCACTCTCACATTGGGCGGAATGAATAAGGAATGGTTTTCATTACATGCCACTGGGAAAACAGCCACAGGGCACTCGCTTAAGTTGGCCTTAATCGCTGTGAGAACTCCCACTGAAATGTGAACCCCCGCTCTCCCTCGTGCAAGCTAATGCTAATGTTTTCGGTGCTAATGCAGCTGGTCTAGCCTTTACTGCAGGCTCAGGAACCCCCCCGTTGGAACATCACGTAGGTTAGTTCGAAGCCAGGCCGGTAGACGCTTTTTAAAAACACCTCAAAAACCACACCTCATGTGAAAACAAGAAACCGCTGAAAGGTCAGGGAGGCAGCAGGCTAAATGCTAGCTTGTTTGACGAACTTTCATAATGTCAGCCTTGAGTTTATTACTTTAAAAATTGCCTGTCTCGGAATAATAACGATAATAGGCATAACCTTTGCCCAGAGACATAAGACAAGGAAAAGCAAATTACAAAGGCAGTCCCTAGCCATACCCTGGAGACTATTAATAAGAAATGTAATTATTTCTTCATTTACTTTCAGATGCTACTCATTGAAGTGGAGCGGGAAATTACTCAAGGCAAAAAGGACAAACCCGGACTGGAAGTCTTGCCATTTTTTTTTAGAATATTGCTTTTCCTTCTGCACCGAGTCTGTCCCTCAAACACTAAGAGCTCTGGATTCTCAAACGCAGTTCAGAAATCAAGACATCCCTGACCTTGGTTAACCTCCCCTGAGCTGAAAACCATTACCCTGTAACCTGTGACCATTAACATGTCCACTCTGATCCGATCTCGCAGTTTTCCCCGTTATTATTCCTGCTCGTACCAGCGCTCCAGAGCCGATGTGCTCACGTTTTAAAAATAACTGAGTAAATGTGAAAAGGCTGAGGAATATGAGTGGGGGGAGCTGGGGAGTGAGCGGCGCTGTGCTATTGCCGCTGGGGGACATGGTTCAATCCGATTTGCACGAAGCCTCGAGAGGAAGGCATGGGAGCAATAAAAGATGGGTTGGAATAAATGTGGAACGGCGTAATGCAAGGGAAGAGGAGCCGCCAACGGTTTAACGATGAGAAGCCTGCTTACTTTTCGACTGCGCTAATAACACGATTTATACAGAGCAAATGCTCTCGCCAGGGGCGATAGGCCTCTACCACTGTGGGGTGGTAGGAACGTCTGGAGCGATCTTTACGATGATCAGTTAGAGATTCGACACAGGCCTGCTGGGGTCGCAGTGGAATCCTCCTTTTCTGTGCCACATTTTAAAGACTGGAATATAAACACTGTACATGCTTTCACTCTTGGAATGTACACACCAATCAGCCTTAACATTAAAACCACTGACTGGTAAGATGAAGAATACTGATTATCTGCGTACAGTGGCACCTGTTGGGGGGGGGGGGGGGGGGTATACATACAGTATTAGGCAGCAAGTGAACAGTCTTTGATGAGAACCAAATTGACTGGCTCAGAAAATCTCCAAAATGCAGTGGTTAGTACCTACCAAAAGTCTTTCAAGGACATTATATCAAAAAGCATAAAATATATATAAAAAATAAACAAATACATTATATATATATATATATATATATATATATATATATATATATATATATTCATTTGAATGTACATTTTAATCATTATATATATATAAAATGTATTTATTTAATTTTTTATATTTTTTTATGCTTTTTGATATAATGTTCTCTCTCTCTCTCGCTATCTCTCTCTCTCTCTCTCTCTATATATATATATATATATATATTTATATATATATATGTATACATTCAAATTAATATCCAAAATGCATTGGTCCTACAAAAACATTTCATTTCATTTGAAAATGTCAATACATTTGAATATGTACAATATTATAATATAAAATAGTATCAAATGAATATATACATCAAATTGCATTTTTTTTTTGTACATTGGATGCCAGCCCATGCTTTTCTGTATGACTGTCCACTGACTCATCAACACCAACCCAACTTCAGAGTATGGGGAACACTATTTGGGATACCGTACACCACAGCCACCCATCCAATACTAACCCTCCATCAACTCCCTAACAATCACCCAGGATAGCACAGCAATGTTTAGGATAGGTGAGCAATAATTACATACATAACAAGTGGGCAAGTCAACCTACTAGGAAAACCCTAGCACCCACCTGAGAGACTACAGCAACCACCTAGCGAGCACATGCGTATTCACCACCTAGGAAGACCGTAACAACCACCTAAATAAAATCATATAACATAAATTTATGAATAATTAAATACATAAAAATACAAACAATCTGAAATAAACTGAAACACATTAAAATTAAATGAATGATTAGGTGTCTAATATTCTTGAATTGTAACTATCTAAAAGTGCATAATATATAAACAGAAATTAATTTCCAAAATTATGTTAATTTTGCACTAAATACAATATTACAGTTTTAAAAGTCATATATAATTGTCTAAAATATAAAGGAATGCAAGAATTAAATATGTGTATATTTTTAATTTCGTTTTTGGATATATTCTTGTACCTTAACAATACAGAATATAGACAATTCAGATATATTCAGATATATATAGACAACAAGATATATTCATATACATATTAAACAAATACAATTTAGGACAATATATATATATATATATATATATATATATATATATATATATATAGGGATAGTATAAAATATAAAATATAATTTCTATTCTATAATATAATTTGTTATTAAGTTATTACTGTAAATAAATGTAAAATTATTAACTAATATGAATCTGTATGAATGCCTCTGTAAATATTACGTGTAATATAAAGTGTAGCTGAATAAAGCCTGGGGGAGTGTGTGTGTGGTGGGGATGGTAATATGTATAAGAAATATGAAGAATATGAAATATCTGTCCAGTGGAGCTTTGGTTAGGGCTGTGTGTGTGTGTGTGTGTGTGTATGGCTGCTTCCTGTCATTAGTAGTCATTGCTCATTGTGGGCATATGAGCCCGGGGGCACAGCCGCACGCGTTAATTACCTCACTAATGACCCTGTGTTAGAGCAGCCTGCTGGGGCCAGGCAGCACCGTGCCCTGTACCTACCATTCTGTCACCAAACCCTCCACTACACCCTCCAAGCACCCCCAACCACCTCTGCTGATCTTGGCTAAACCGCTGCATATAGAGCCCTATCCAAAACACTACGGACGATGTTAGTGAACTCATTGTCAGACAAGTGGGTACCTTGTCAGATTAAGAGAGGGCGATATGACCATGTTGCGCAAAAACCTTGTATCTTTAAAACGGAAAAGAAAAAGCCATTTTGGAGCATTTCTATTGGTCCATTCTTCATGAAATTTGGACACAATGTAAATAATCATATGTAAAAAAAACAGCAAAAATGGAGATTACTATAGAATCCCCATTGAGAGCTAGGGGGTGGTGCTTGGTGGGTATTGTGGCATCCCAGGTAAGAGCTAGGATGCTGCTAATCGGTTGCTATGGTATTCCAAGTGCTTGCTAGTTTATTGGTGGTTATTATACTATCCCAGGGTGGAACTCTGGGGTTGCTAGGTGGTTACTATAGAATCCCCTTTGAAAGAAAGGGTGGTGGTGCTTGGTGGGTATTGGTGGCATCCCAGGTTAAAGGTAGGGTGGACTAATCGGTTGCTATGCTATTCCAGGTGCTTGCAAACATGTTGCTAGGTGGTTACTATAGTATCCCAAAACTTGGTACTGTGTGGTGTTTATGGTGCTGCATGATGATATGCTCTTTATGTGGGCAGCTTTGAGCTGTGAGTCGAGAAGCACGTCTTTCTCATTATAAAGGAATGTCATTCTACTGAAATGCATTACGCTCATTAGGTAGCACCAACCATTTCAGCACAGGCCCTTTTCAGTGTAAAGCCAATAAACACTTGAGAAAAATAAAGATGTCTGGTTTTAAAGTCACGACTTTCTGTCTCATTTCAGATTGTGGGGCTGAACAGCAGAATTGTTCTTCATCATGGCCACTCATGAAGAAAGAACCCTTATAAAAAGAATTACAGCCGCTGGAGGCATGACTTCATTCCTCCCCAAAAAGCCTCAAAACCCTCAAATAAATTCCACAAGCTTTTCTACTCGTTTTCTGAATGTTTTACAAGAAGGATTCATATTGGGGCCTCGTACTTGTGTCCTGCATGTTCACTAAGCATAATCCCGTCAGCGTACTGTGGGAAGAACTCTCCCAAGAGGTCGGCATGTTGACAAGTCTCTTGATTTTCTTTAATTGTGCAATTCTTCCAACAAGCTGCAGAAGTGTTTTGCTGACACTGAAAGATGATTTCAGCTTGTTCCAAAAACATAATACGCTAGTGCTCTCAATCAGGTAGTGTTCCTATCACTGGGTGTTCCTCATGATGCGTATATCATATACAACATTTTTGCTGATTAAACACAAAGTGAAATCTGTATTGTTATTATATATGCTCAATAATATTCATTTTACTTCTAGTGGATACACTATATATATATATATATATATTTAGGACACACATATATATATATAGTACCTTTTACTTATACACCTTGTCACGGTTTGTCACCAGACAGATGCGGACGTACTTGCAGGATATTTTAATGTCAGACAACAAAACAGAACAAACACAAACCAAACAAGCAAAGCTTACTAAATCAACACAAAAATCCCATAAACAGGCCAAATCTACAAACTGTGAACTGACATGGCCATGAACGCAACAGGAACATCTTCTCACATACACGCACAAGACCAGAGACGACTGAAACAAAGGGGTACTTATACAGACACTATCAAGAGACTCACAATTAAAAACACCTGGGACTAACGAGGGGGCGTGTCTACAATGGAGACACTGGTGGAAACACTAATAGACAGGCGTGGTTAGGGCAGACAAGACACAAACAAAGGCAGACATGACAACAGGGGCAGGCATGACACCCCTCTAGCCCACGCCTGGCATTAGGCAGCATGATGGTTCCAGTAGGTTCTTGTTTATCTGATCCAGAGAGTCCTATTCTATTGGCAGTCCTTCTCTACAGGGGCTAGACACGCTGTGTGTGTGCATTTGCACATATGTGTCAGCAGTGGGTGCAACTTAAAGTAGCTGAATGCATTTGGACATATAATGCATAAGTATTTTATTAAAGATATGAAATTATTTTAAATATGTACAATATTTGAATATACAATAAACTGAGTAATGATCTATTTCCATGAACCGTTTGGTCAAAACTTGACTGGCAGTTTTAAAAACGTGATGAATTCTGGGTATTCAGTTTATTAGAACTTCATTATTGATCTTCTACAGGACACAACTGACTATTTTACTTTTCTGTATGGCATCAGTGTCGACCACTGATGAACTCAGACATTTGAATTTGCTGAAGCCTTAAGAACATAATAGCATCGTTAGCATTAGCCCACTAGCATATTAGAATTTCATAGATTTCATACAATTTTTTGACCAGTAGTCCACCCTGCCCTGTTAGATCCATGGCTATGTGAAGTCCTGCATGTAGCTCCTGGGTTACTGACCTCTATTTTGACATTGTGACTGGGTTCTTGACTAAAGTTCTGGGAGAATGCACCCTAGCACCTCTGCTTTGTGTTTTTAGCTAATGGTCGAAAGCATGGCCTGGTTTGTCTCTTCACCTCTCAACACACAAAGACACAAAGACACATTTCCAGACACATATTCGGTAGTTGGGAAGTGTGAATTTGTAATGACCTGAAACCAGAGTTAAGCATTAATCTGCTGGGTATGGTGCATGCGCTATTACTGATATCAGATTTACTACAGTCCCGTGGTGAATTTATGCTGGCTCCAGACGCCGTTGCGGAACTAATGATTGCTGTAATCAAGACTACAATCAGGCTGATAGTGTTCGAGCAGGAAAAAAAGGCTCAATTCTGGAGCGTAAAAATAATTGAGACCATTAATGCTGGTCAATTCAGAGGCTTTCTTCAATCGTTTTAATCACACGGGTGCTTTGCACTTATTGGCCCTCTTTCTGGATCTGTGCAAAGATGTGATGGGTTTATGATAAGGGCCTTTTGTTAGGCCTGGGATATCTAGTGTAATACAACAATAAAGACATTACAGTTGAATGTGGCTAAAGGAAATACTTCTCAAACTGGGTTTCCTCAGAACTATCATACATAAAAAGCAGAGGTTCATAGTCTGTCGTCACTCTTTAACCTCTTAAGCAGCACAGAACCAACAGTGGATCCAGGCTTACATTGTTTTTTGTGTAATTACAGTTTATATAACTGTAATATAAATAACAGTATATTATTTATTTTAGTCATTTACATTATTCAAAAAGGTTCTTCACATGTTCATAAACTCTCTATCGAAAAGTTTGTGGACACCCCTTCCAACAAATGCATTTAGCCACTTTAAGTTGCACCCATTGCATACACACACACAGCTTGTCAAGTACCTGTAGAGAAGTACTGCCAATAGAATAGGACTCTCTGGAGCAGAGAACCATTAACCTATTGGCACCATGCTACCTAAAGCCAGGCGTGGGCTAGAGGGGTATAATGCATTGAGCTGTGGAGAAGTGGAGCTGTGTTCTCTGGAATGATGGTTGGTACTCCATCCAATACTTTTAACATGAGGTGGGGGGGTTAGGAAGTGGGATGATGAGGTGGGGTGGTGGTCGACATTAACATGCTGACCTCACTAACGCTCTTGTTGCTGAATGCAATCAAATCACCATTGCAATGCTCCTTCAAAATCTAGTAGAAAGCCTTCATCCCTGGACAGTAAAGACAGTCACTCCAACACAAGCAGGATTTCGTAAGAAACAATGAATGAGCATCTAGAGTATCTCATTTGGAAAGAAGTGCTTTGCTTGAGTATAAGTCTTAACAATCCAGTAGGTGGTGAATATCTGGCTGCTAATTATTACTCAATTATTTAGCTGTAACTGGAATGAATTAAGCATCAGTATGCACTTGGGAAGCTGTTATTAATCATGCTATGCTGTGAAATATCGATATATATTCAGATGTGAGATTTGGAGACAATGAAACTGAATGAAAATTAATTAACAGAAAGGTTTATTTTGTTGTTCTTGAGAAACACCTCTGCTTCAAAATGCTGCAATCTGTGCATCATAACCACTGTACAAAACTGGGAAGCCCTTTTTCCATTCCCTTCCATTCTACAGAAATGAAGCCAAGACTCTCTGCCATGTTGTCAAATTTGCAACCTGAGTCTGTGCAGTAGAGACCAGAGGCAGAGCCAGACTCACCTACTCATTTAGTAGACCCACAACCCTTCTCCCAGACCAAGCTGCAGTGTCTCAGACCACCTTCACTGAGCTTACAGCGCAGAAGCAGAGCAGATTTCTCCCCTGGATTCCCAGTTTTTCCAGTAAGTGAAAGTGTCAACAGTAAAAGCTCATGTGAGGGCCACTACAACTTAGCTCTTCCATGTAATCAACAGAAAATAAGCCATGCAGGTCCTTCTCCAGCCAAGCCTGTCTTTCAATCACTTCATTCTTAATTGTAGCCCCGCCTTCTTACGATAGAGCAGAGTAAGTGTTTGAAAACTGATTTCTGGGGAAAATTAAAAAACTGGGTGATATTAGCACAGGGAAAACTAACTGCTGGAATTTTGAAGATGGAAAGTTTAGAGGAGGGAAAGGAGATGGGAATAATGGGAAATGGGCTTTCGAATCCCAGTAATGCCATAGCTGTCCACAACTGGCAAATGCCTGGTGGCTAAAACTAGGGGTGAACTGAATGAAAATACGAATAAATGATCACTGCCAGAACAAAATACCAACGTTACAGAGGAAGTCTTAACACGCCGTGTAAAAGATTTTATTTCAAGTCATTTGAAGCATTTCTATTGGTCCGTTTTCACACAATGTAAAGAATAGCTTCGGTGACGGCTCTCAGACTGCATAGGGAAATGAAAAAGGGCAAAAACAGTCATGGGTTGCTGTCTGTGTGGCAGGGCCCAGCCCTTAAAGCAGCATTATGTGACAATTGACATTTTTTGCTCCCGGGCTCCCCCTACAGCCACCCCTCTTTACACATGCATTTCCGGACGAGCTGAGAGATACAGAACCATCGCTGAAAGTGAGAGAAGCATGTGGACGGAGGCGGTAGCGTAATGCTACAGGATTTTACACTAATATGACTGAATTTGCACAAGAGAGGTCTAGTGCAGCTCTACCACAGTTCCATAGAGCAGGAGCAGTGTACTGGCTCGGAGTGAGAATAATCGAGATTTCCCTTTTACAGTTAGTGGAGCTTCTATAATGTCTTGAATCTTGAAGCTGCTATTATAAGGTAAAAAAATACCACATAATGCTGCTTTAAAGGACCTGCAGTAACATCTGGACACCTCCCGAGTTCTTGTAGAGGCCTTGCCTCGACATGCCAGAGCTGTTTTGGCAGCATGAGTGGGATGCTACTACGCTATTTTACGGGACCCACGCTGTTTTCATGTTATGGCTGATTGGTGTACAAGCGCTGCACAAGCTTATTCATCTCTTTAAGGAACCAAAAGTGGTTCTTCTGTGACACAGCTCTGGAGAACTCATTCTGACACCTTTATTTTTAAGAGTGCACACAGGAGGCTGTGTTTCGCTGCAAAAGGCATCCCAGAACACCACAATAGCCCAATTATGAATTAAAAGGCTCCTCTCTAGAATTGATTTTGTTACTCTTTATTAATTCATTTCAGGTCATCGTGCTCTTCCACGACTTGTTTGTGAAGTCATTACCTCACCGTCGTCTCTCCGAAGCCTTTGAGCGAGCAATTTGAAAAAATTGCCGTCAAAAGCCAGACTGCAGCAAGCTACTGCTGACAGCTCCTTATGTAGACATTGTTATTTTCCTTTCTCTGCCTCTCTGTAAGGGCTCGGCATCTTCGTCCCAGTGACCTTTAATAAAAAGGGATACTTATCTCTCTAATGAATATAATGCATTTTAATGCACTTTTGCCTAGAATTGCGTCGAGAAGGACACGATGCTCCTCAAATGCCGCGTAATGTGGACAGCTCTTAAAACAGCTCATGGTTTTAATAAATAGCTCCTGGAGAATGTTGAGGTCAAATAAGCTTGAAGGTCTCAACATCTTCTGCAGTTAAATCAGGAAAAAAACCTGAAGTACAGATTCTTGGTACTTAAATTCCTAGAAAGCCTTAATGTATGTAGTTTTACCACCGTTAGTCCTGTTGGGCTAAGAGGCATTCTTTGAGTGCCAATATCTCACAATAGCGACACTACGTACACATCTCTGCAAATATCAGTCCGCCCTCTTAGTTTGTAACCTAGCAACAGCCAAAAAGCTGTTAAAAAGTAATAAGCCAAGTGTAACGAGTCGTGGGTAACGAGGATGTTGAAACGAACGAACCTATAAAGAACCAAAAATGTCTATTAACAGCAAGCAACGTGTTACGACCCTGTGTGTGTCCTCTGCTGGCCACTAGTGGAATAGGTGTGGGAGGTGCAGTGATTAGGGGATGCACCTGGAGAAAATTGGGACCTGCTAGTTTATAAGGGACTTGGGACTTGACAGTGAAGGTGTGTCTCTACACAATGTCAGCTGCAGAGCACCGGTTTGGATGGACGACCCGTTTCTGTGTTTGAAGCATGACGCTGATGATCCAGAACTGTGGTGAACACACAAGGTTGGGCACAGTAGTTTATGTAGGCTTGTGTTTACAGCAATGGGCTACCGATCACAAGGGTGTGGGTTCCATGCCCATATCTGCTATGCATGCAACTGTTGGGCCCTTGAGCAAAGCCCATAACCCTCTCTGCTACAGGGGTGACACAGCATGGCAGGTATCACAGGGTTGAGGGTTCTACACCCATATCTGCTAAGCCGTCACTGTTTGTGAATGGGCCAGGCGTACAAATGTGCTAGAGGGGTACAAAGCCTCCCAGCATTGAGCTGTGGAGCAGTGGAACTGTTATCTCTGGAGTGATGGTTGGTGCTCCATCCTGACCTCACTGATGCTCCTCATAAATCTAGTAGAAAGCCTTCTTCCCTGGACAGTACAGACAGTTACTCCAACAAAAGCAGGATACACTCTTTTTAATGTCCTTTATTTCAGCAAAAACAGAATGGAAATGGACAGATGTCCCAATACTTTTGTCCATATAGTGTTGTTTATGTTTACTATTAATTATTGTATAGATTTCTGAACCTGCTAAATAGAACAGTCATTAGCTCTGAGAAAGTTTGGATCATTTGGAAGTCCTTCGGGTCAGCCTCAGATTCTTGCTCGCCAGTCACGGATATCTGCCGTGTCTACAAATCCTTTTTTGGGCACTGCCCAGCTCTGTGGGAAGTCGGCCGCCTTCAGCAGAAAATGGACAATTTCAGGCTCTAGCGGTTTCAAGCTCCTGGTAAAACACACCACTAACTTCCCCTGCGATCCCTCAACGTCCGTCCGTCTGCGCTTTGTGCCTTGTGCCACCTTCCCTGGGGTCCTTCATCTGCCCTATTGCGCTAATTCCCCCTTTCCTCTATTCTCGCTACGGCCGTTCTTTTGAACTACGGCCTGAATATCTCATGCCGATGCAAAGAAATGGAAGCCGTTACAGCACCCCAGAGACCCAATCAGTCTTAGTCTTAGACTTAGTGCAGTGTTATGGGGTTACTTAGCTCCACTTGCATATCTCTGCCTATATTAGGGGAGTCGCTAGCTAGCTAACAACCGCATTTAGAAGTTCCTGACATTAAAAGACTTTTATCAGGGATTAGCCTGAATATATCAGTTAAAGCCAGTGTACATGAAGCTTAATGGAGTCGCTTAGGTCAAAATGGTAATAATGAAGCAAAGAGTGAAAGCTAGCAAGGCCGCAAGATCATGCTAATTGGTGCTAATTGTAGATTTCATTGATTGTGAGTAGAGCCTGACCGTGAAGGTTCATATATGGATCAAAATACTGGTTGGCTGAAAATATCTGCTGATCTTTACAAGCTGTAGTTTTATTATAGTTATTTTTATATCTGCAAAAAAATCCCTGGCAAGTAGTGATGCTAGAAAGAAGATGCTTTGACTCCATGGTTCAAAGTGGGGTCTAGGGACCCCCAGGGGTCCATTAAGTGTAGGCAAGGGGCCAGAGATATTTTCTATTTTCTGAAATATAAACTTTGACACGAGTGAAAAGAAATAAGTTGGCTTGTTGTCGAATAGCAGTTTCTATCCTACCCCAGGCTGTTGTGATCAGGTTGCTAAGTGGTTGCTATGGCATCCCAAGCGGTTGCTAGGGTTTTTGCAATGTGCAATCACTAATAAATATGTTGGGATGCATGGTATTTTTTGACACAAACAACGATCCATGTTTGGGCACCCCTGCTTTAATTAACTCCTGAAAAAACTGATTTTTGGTCATTTTTAATAAGAAGAATTATAATAATTCATTCAAAATAAAAAATAGTTTTCAGCCTTAACACTACCAAGACTTCACTTTTTAGAATCAAATTCTCAGCATCAGTCATGTAAATTGAGTAAACAGGCCAACCTTAATAGAATAAATGATACAAATCCATGGACAAAAGTATTGGGACACCTGCTCATTGAATGGTTAAATCAATGGTATTAAAAAAAAGATTATCCTGCTTTTGTTGGAGTACTACTAGTTTTCTACTAGATTTTACTAGAAACATTGCTGTGAGGATTTGATTGCATTTAGCGACAAGAGCATTAGTGAGGTCAGGATGTTGGATTATCACCACCCCATCTCATCATCCTCAACTCCCCAACTCATCCCAAACGTATTGGATGCACCAATTTATCATGCCAGAGAACACAGTTCTTCCACTGCTGCTGGGAAGCTTCATACCCCTCTAGTCCATGTCTGGCACTAGACAGCATGGTGCCAATAGGTTCATGTTTATCTGCTCCAGAGAGTCCTATTCTATTGGCAGAATGTCTCTAAAGGGACTAGACAAGCTGTATCAGCAACTTAAAGAAGCTTAAAGAATGCATTCATTATAAGTGGTGTCCACAAACATCTGGACATATGGTGTATGGAGGGTTTTTTTCTGTGCACAGACACGAGTATAAAAAACCTAGATGTGAAACAGAGTGTAGCTTGTTTCCCACAGAGCTGTCAGGTCACACCGAATATATGATCAGTTTTGATATCACTGACATCCAGTCACTTGCCAAACCTGCATATCCAGTCAGATCTAAGCAACTGAGTGGTTTTGCAGTATTAGTAACACCAATTTCAGCTCAAATTACCAGCAGGATGAAACCCACAACCTCCTGATCACAAAGCAAAACTTAGTTCTAGTTCATTTTACCAGCAAATATAAAAATCATGTAAAATGTTCAACCCTCACCTTTATCTGGAGAATAACATCCAAAGAATGAGCAGTGGTGGCTCAGAGGTTAGAGCACAGGGCTAGTGCTGGCGGGGTTGTGGGTTCGATACCTGGGCTCAGCAAGCTGCCATTGTTGAGTCCTAAAATTCAGAGGCAATTAACCCTTGCTGCAATAGCTGCCCACCACTCTGGACATGTGTGTTCACTAGTGTGTGGATCACTAGTGTGTACTTGTGTGTTCACTGCTCAGACGGGTTAAAAGCAAAAGCCAAATTCCATCACTAATGTCCTCTAATTCCATGTCCAACACTAATGTGTAACATTAGAACGAAAAAAAGCAAAAACTTTAAGACTACGGTGGCGCTGAGCAATATGACAATATTTCATCGTATCGTGATATATGTTGTTATCGTGATAACAATAAGCTTCTCTAAGCATATGGAGGAGACTGATAGTGCTTAATAAACACGGATCAGCTGCAGGTTTCATTACTAACAGTGTAATTAGACTGGTTTAATTAGATCAAGAGCAGCAGATGTTGATTAAAAATAACTGTATTCAGTACAGTAGAGGATCTGAATAGTAGTTTATAAGAATCTGTCGCTACTGATGTATGTAGTCTGTAATTAAATCGCGTAAAAAGCTATTAAATATTATGATATAGTATTTTTACCATATCGCCCGGCCCTATGGTGGAGCTTCAATGAGTGCTGCCCATCCAGCCGCCCATCATTTTTCCTGATATGCTTCAAGGAATATTTAAGGGTTATGTATTGGCAAGAACCTGGAGATACCATACAATACAATACATTGCGCTATATTGCTATACTGTAAACAAGGCGATACACTGAGATATTTGTAAAAACACACCACCAACTGCATAAACTCTAAGTAAAACGAATATTTGGATCTGAGACAGCGTACATCACTGCCATCTAGTGGTCGAGGTTTAAACACAACACTAAATGAACCACTGTCTGACGCCAATATTTAAGACATTTAAACTATTCATTAATGATCAATACTGGATTCTTGAGAATCAATACAGTACTGCTGAACATCATTTTGCGATACTTTGATATATCAATATTTTCGCACACTCCTAGAATATACTGACTTAGTGAGAGAGAGGGCAGGAGTATACCGAGAAAATAAAGGAGCTAATATTGGCTTTAAAAGATTTATTCACATATAATAATGAATATAGTTTACATGTCCATCATATTTAGCTGTGCTGCACAGCAGGGATGCTCATGAAGAGGTTTAGTAGCACATTGACCGACTGAGTGATTGAATGAATACCCGTTATTGAAAGCCAGGAGAGGTTTGCTACATAAAGCACATCCCACTATACAAGGCTTTGTTCCAACCTCACAGATAAACATATATTTTCTATATTTCCACCCTGGTTTCCCCAAGAGGATTTCCCTTCTCTTGAGCTTGTCAGCTGTGAATGGCTGTAGCATCACCAAGATTTGATCTCACAACCTCCTGATTGTTGGGTGAACTTCTGAAGGTTGGTTGCACCAACTGCACCATTCTAGGGGCCGTAAAACTGGTATCGGTTTCGGCCACAAAGTCTTCGTATCGGATGGGCCCTATTGTTGGCCACTGCTAGCATCTTTGCTCTGAAGTTGCAGAGCGTGAACTAAGAAGCCATCTGTCTTTGTGCTTCTGGAGGTGCCTGAGTTTATAAGCCAAACTTGTGTGAATGTCTGTGAAACTTTGCTGGTTACTGGATCCTGGCTATCTTTAGCAACGCCAGCTAAACAAACACGTTCGGAGTGTGAAAATCTCACAAGGGTTTTTGATGGCTGTTCCAAAAACAAAACAAGCCACAGCAACACGTTTCAGTTTGAGTCTCACTTCATGTTTGTCCGTTAATGACTTTATGTTGATTTTATATTTTAATAAATTTGACATGGGAAAATGGCTAGGCTATATAATGCAGACTTTGCACCGAGCTATTTGTACATAGAACATACATACCACATATAACACAGAAAGGCTTATTACACACTAAGGTGTATTACTCAGTAACTACAGGGACCTCTGTACAAACTGCTGGGGCTCTTCTCTAGTAATAGAAGTGACTTCCCATGGCAAATTTAATAACCTGTTTTTGTGATGTCATACATCCACCTATTCAGTCTACCACAGTTTAGCCTGACCCACCCACACTGAAGTTTTTATTTATTTATTTATTTATTTATTTATTATTTTATTTTCCTCTTTTATCCCAATTTGGTACCACCAATTAACACACCCATAAGTTGCTCCTCCTAGCATTAGCAATGTTCCAGACACTAGGAGGGTAAGGACTTAACACGTCTCCTTAGATACATGCAAAGCCAGCCACCACCTCTTTTCGAACTGCCAGGCCGCCGCCACACTCAGAGGAAAGTACCTGGTCCCTAGCTCAGACGTACGCAGCTAACAGACGCCTGTGCCGGCCAACATCGAGCCCAGCTGGCCAATTGTGCTCTCTCAGATTCTGGCTGCTGATGGCAAAGCGGCATGGCTCTGGCTTCAAACTTGAAACCCCGGGCCATAGTCAACTCAAGTCAAATCAAATTTATTCGTAAAGCTTTTTACAACTGTTGTCGTCACAAAGCTGCTTTACATAATTAGTAATTACTAAAAAACAGAGACAAAAAAGAAATAATATAAGAAGACATGAAGGATCCAAGTGAGCAGACCCCAACGGCGACAGTGGCAAGGAAAAACTCCCTCAGAGCTGGAGGAAGAAACCTTGGGGAGGACCGAGACTCACAAGGGGGACCCGACCCGTCCTCCTCTGATCAGAACTATTTATAAATTATTGATAAAAGTTACCAAACCATCTATACTGTTAAACTGCTCTGATCATAATCATAATATACGAATCATGGTGTAGATAGTTAATAGTGGCAGATAGTTAAGAGTCCATTTAGGTAGTGGAGCCCCTACACTGAGTTATAAGGATTATTCCGGCCTGGATTACTTTTAGAAAGGCTAATACACAGCAGCCAATCACAACCGAGCTCATTGCCCTTTACCAGTCTTACAGGCACAGCCAGTTCAAATCCAAAGGATTAACAGAGGTTGGAAAACAGTCGTGTAAAGCAGAATTTACCTATTTTTGATTCATAAACCCACACAAACATCACAAGTGGACCTCAGGGTAAATAAATGCAGGATGTCTTCGTCTTAAACTATAAAAAAGTTCCCAATTTTGAGGCAGAACACACCAACGGTTAATCCGGAAAGCACTGATGGTTCCTGGAACTAAGGCCTCCAGCAACAAAAAGCCTCCGAGCCTAATGGAGAGTAGCACAAGTGATTTGTTTTGCAGGTAAAAAGGTCTATTAATAGCCACTCTGTGGAATTCAGCCACGTATTTGCTTGACAGGATATCTCAGACGCCAGTTTCGCCCAGGAGTCCACTGACAGCCCTGTTGCTTGGAGACGGCTCCTGAAAGACAAGCTCGGCTAAATAGGGAGGCTTGTTCATCAGTGTTATTCCTTCCTCCATTGATGAGCTTTTTGAAAATGGTGGGCTGTTACTGCACCATTGTCATGCGGACTTTAATGATTCTTATGCTTCAGTCATACCTACTCCAGAAATCAAGTGCTATTCAGGCGCAGACGCCAATCACAGCTTCCGTTCAGCGCGAATCAATTCGATGCATTCTGATTACGGACTTTTTTTACGGACTAGGCTAGGCTGCCCATTGTGTCGGCCATTCGGAAAACAGTACACGCTTGTTTTGCGTGAGCGTAAAATACGGTGCTGTCACTATTCACGTACACCGATCAGCCATAACAATAAAACCACTGACAGGTGAATAACATTGATTGTATAGTTTCAATGGCACCTGTCAAGTCCTGAGATATATAAGGAAGCAAGTGAACAGTCAGGAAAAATGGGCAAGCGACAGAATCTGAGCCACTTTGACAAGGGCTAGATTGTGATGGCTAGATCTCCAAAACATCAGGCAGGTCTCGGGGTTGTTTCCCACTACACAGTGATGAGTACCTTCCAAAAGTTCTCCAAGGTAGGACAACTGGTGAACCGACACACGGCCGGGTCATGGCTGCCCAAGGCCCACTGATGCAATTCTTGAGGGCCCCACTTCACAACTTACAGGGCCTAAAGGATCTGCCTGCTAACTTCTTAGTACCAGATACTACAGGACAACTTCAGAGAACTTGTGGAGTCCATGCCTCAAGGGGTCAGAGCTGTTTTGGCCACATGAGGGGGACCTATAGAACACTGGGCAGGTAGTTTTAATGTCTTGGCTGGTCAGTGTCTGCTTCATACAGTTTAGAATCAGCTGGTAGTGGTAGGTGCATACATAGATCCTCTCCAGATATAGCTCATGGTCTTGGAATCTCGAAATAACTTGCGTATGTGGTTTTGCGTCATCGTGTGACATTGTTTTTTACATCTGCAACAGTTAGTCATGTGTGGTTTGAGGAAAGTGTGGTTATTTAGTCATGCAGTTAAAACAACACTACATTAGGGGCTATAAACGTAGTAGCCTTGTGGGAATGGAACCACAGCTTCCAGGTTTTCTAATGTCATTGGCAAAACCAAAGAAACAAGACACAATTACATTTACATTTACAGCATTTATCAGACGCTCTTACCCAGAGTGTTTTGCTATTTACTCAAGAAAAACCTCAGCTAGTTTGAATAGACTAAAAATTCAAAGATACCTCTAAGTTTAGACTCTACTAAACACAAGTCAATATGGAGACCATAGTATTCTACTCTTCGCCCAAGTACTCTCAGAAGAGGAGGATCTTCAGTCTGGGTTTAAAGACAGTGAGTGTTGGACTCTGTCCGCTGTTCGGACACCCAGGGCTGGACGCTCGTCTTCTGTGGATCTTAAAGGATGGCAGGTCGAGCCGAGCCGTACTTGAAGCTGGAAGGGCTCTTGGTGCAGATCGGCTTTTGACCATTGCCATCAAGTACGGAGGGGCTGGCTGGTCCAGTCTTGGCTTTGTAGACCAGAGTCAGGGGTTTGAATCTAATGACCTGGGCAGCAGCTACAGGAAGCCAGTGAAGAGAGAATGCAGCAGAGGAGGAGATGAACATGGCTGATCTTAGAAACGTTGAAGACAACAACATGCCCTGGTTGATGCCCTGCTACATTTGGAGTAGAATGTCTTGCCAGACAGACCGTTGTGGAATAGAACTTGTCACTGTGTATAGAAGAAGTTGTGCCAAGTGGACAACGGTTGAAGAAGACACGCTTGTTAAGTCTTGTGCTGGAAAGCACTCACCACCAGCCTAGCCCATAGCCTCGCTGCCATCCGCCATGTTTGATGGTTAGATCCAGGTTACAAGAAACTCCTACCTGCTCCTCCAGATTGGACTGGACTCAGGCTGTTGGTCAGAACTCTTGCTTGCGTGAATAACATGAAAGTGTATGGTGCTTCACTCAGGGCAGATTGCGTAGTGTGGAGACTTTGAAGACTTTAATGAAGAATGTAGGCCTGAATTTAGCACCTGATTTTAGAGCTGTGGACATCCAAGTTTGGGAAGTGTATGCAAAAATGACCAGTAATCAGTAAACCAGCAAATCTCTAGTGCTCTTGATCGTTCCATAAATCCTAAATCCATGTTTTTACGACCGAAAGGTCATAAAAACCCCTGATGATCACGTCTCACAGCCAGCCTCAGGTCAACCCCAGCACTCCCCTGGGTCTGTAGTTTAAACAATGCTCCAAGAGCGAAGATAATCACAAGCAGAAAGCATGGGAGTGAATGCACCACTACAGCACTTTACACGCAATTAGCGCCCACGTGCCATTTCAGCATTCCGGCGTAAGAAGCATCCTCTTCTGTTCACTCAAATATTTATGAAAGGAAAGCCCTAAAAATAGTGGTTAACTTACAGGAAACTGTGCTTTTTTGAACTTGAATACCGCTAATGCTACTACGGGAGCTACGCGTTCTTCCTCGTCGAACTGAGACTTGAATAACGAGGCTAATGACTCATTAGCCAGGAATTTTCCCTCAGTAGACGTGGAGTACTTTGTGTGGGAAACTGAACGAAAGGTCGAAGGATACGACAGCATTTCATACAAAGACAGATGAGAGCTTTGAGAAAAACCATTTGGTTTTTTCTGTTGAGTGTTTCTTTCCCCAAAACAGCACAGTTGGAGGAGTCCTCAAGTCAGCTTAATGCATTTACACTGAAGAAACCCTGTATCTCCATTCAGACACTTATGTCTTACCCTATACACAAAATACACCCATCAAAATACACAGTGAATAACGCTGGTTATCTGCTTACCATGGCACTTGTTAAAAGGTGGGATCTACATATTAGGCAGCAATGCTGATGAAGGTGTCAAAAGCAGGAAAAATTGACAGGAACCGAACTGTGATGGCTAGACGACTGGGTCAGAACAACTCCAAAACATTGGGCAGGCAACACTTAGGGAGTGTTGCTGGTATGCAGTGGTCAGTACCTACCAAAAGGTTGTGCTCCAAGGAAGGGCAACCTATGAACCGATGACATGGTTATGGGCACATGAGGCTCATTGATTGAGATCCATGGAGGTCTCATCTCACAACTTGGAGAACTTTATAATGAGAAGGATCAGCTGCTAACATCTTGGTGCCAGATACCACAGGACACATTCAGAGGTCTCGCAGAGCCCATGCCTCGAATGGGCAGATCTGTTGCGCCGGCCAACTCGGCATTAGGCAGGTGGTGCTAATATTATGGCAGTGTAGAGTGTTTCGCTGTACTGTACAACCCTGTATTAAGATAACGGTAACAAAGTTGATATGTTAGCCACAAGCTAATACACTCACCACAAGCTAATATGCTAGTCATGACATAGAAATTAATGTGATACAGGGTAATACGTCATATTGTTACATTCCTAATTAACTAATTAATGCTCTTCATCCTGAAGTATTTCATGGCGTGACAGTGGCCGGTACACTGGGGGAGTGCTCCATTCGAGGCGCAGCAAAAGCCTCCTCAGGAACCATCCCATTCATCACAAATGTGAGAACAGCTAAATGTGCCTATAATAACAGTTATTCTGGCACTTGCGATTTTGTGACCATATGGAATTCACTCGGATTGAGACACCGTGGATCTAGCACCTCCTAAAGCGAAATTAACCCGTGTAATGTGCTATTCCCAATCACCAGTCATCTCCTGACAGACGTGCGAAGGCCTCTGAACAACAGGTGGCGGATCGTCATGGAAACAGCTATGCGATTCCAACGTGGAGACGGGTTCCATGGAAACCCTCACAAGTCCCAAACTCAAACAAGTTAGGTGCGGAGACATGAGGAATCATGCATTTGTTACCATGCTGTTTTACATTCATTTATTCATCCATTCCTTACAATTAATTTATATATATATACTTGACTCTGTGCTCAGTTAGGCTGTCTGCACTTTCCAATTTTCAGGATCCCCCTCTGAGCCGAACTGGTTGGATTTAAGTGGGTCATTTGTCAACATGTTGCAACATGAAATCAATGTTGAATGTACAATTGCTGATATAAAGTCGCGGTTGGATTCGCAGGGAGTCGTCACAGTACTTCGTTCCCCAGACTCAGATCTCAGGCATGCCTTAAAAATGCCCACTGATTGACCATATGGAGAAAACAGCTGCACTGAATAACCTGTACTGGTAAGAATGTGAGCATGGAATTAATGTGCATGATTATTGCAAATCAGCCTCACTCAAAACACACTGAGTGGAAACAGTTGACAGGGGCGTTTATATAGAGCTGGCTTACTGTCATTTCCAGTGGGACGATGTATAATGTGCATCATACTGGAGCCTGTGGTCTGCATATACATATATATAAGTGTGTGTGTATGTGTCTGACTGCTTGATGGTATCCCAGCAGGAGCCACGCCTTACCCTCTCATTTCTACTAAGCACTCATACTGTCTGGAGGTGAGGATGGAAAATAACCGCTGGGTGCTTCACTTAGCAACAACTGCTACTTCCTGATGACTACCCCCGACTGTTTGAAGCACTCAGCATCGCTCCGAGCAGGCCTCAATGAGTCAAGCTGACAGACCGTTAGCACTGTTTTACATGCTCAGAGTGTATGCCTGACCCTTCGTCCAAATCCACTGCCCTAGGACGTCTTGGACAGCACACAGCACAGGCTGGATTTGATCCCGGGCATTGATTGAATGTAATTACCCCTCGAAAAATGGGTGGGCAGGTGTGTAATCTCAGCCTTAAGGCTGGTTCATACCTAGTGCCGACTCGGGCACGTCCATAATAGACATAGGTAAGATTTTTCTGATGACCCTGAATACTTTTTTTTGAAAAAGACCCCAGTTTAAACAGTTAAAAATAAGGCAGTGGAGCTTTTGTTGAAGCTGGCTACCATCAACCTCTGCTGGGCAATGAGGGGTCTGGCTTCAAGCCCCATCTGCTCGAAGCCCCCAGAACTTCAGCCCAAATTTCTTGAGTTCCCCTTCCTTGCTTCACTCCCAATTTGGTACTGCCAATTAACCCACCCATTTGTAGCTCCCCCTGGCACTGGCAATGCTCCAGAAACTAGAAGGGTAAGGACTTCAATCCTTGCAAAACATGCACAGCCAAACATTGCCTCTTTTTAAACTGCTGACATGCTCGGAGGAAAACTCTCCAAGTCTCCAGCTCCCCCAGTATAGCCAACAAACGCCTGTGCGGGCAAACATCGCTTAAGACTGTTGAGGGGAGAGAGCTACCTTCTAGCCACCTGGAAAGAGAACGACCAATTGTGCTCTCTAGGACTCCGGCTGCTGATGGCGCAAACTCGTGACCCCTGTGACCCTTTACTTTTGTTATATTTTTATTGCTGCTGCTTTGCATATTCATGGTTTTAAATTTTGCAGAAATATTAGCAGGAAAGTTCAGTTTTGGAAAGTTGTCTTTGTCAGTGGCAAAGAGAAACTCCCTCACACTGAGAGGAAGAAACCTTGAGAGGACCTGAGACTCAAAAGGGGGTCTTTACATGAGTATAAACACACTAATCAGTCTATTATCAGTGGGAAACACGGCAGTTGGAACACAATCCAAAAACCCAATTAATTAAATGATGCCAAACCCTTGTAGTTTCACATTTATTTATAGATACAATTGAAAAAAATGAAATATCTTTGTTGGGGGGAGGGCGTTATTATAGATAGGTGTTTTAAAGCTGGCAATCAAATGTGAGCTTAGCAAGATCTCACGCTTCAAGAACATAAACTTGGGTCTTCACTATTGAAGTCTGGTCTTCACCACACACTTCTATAGAAATGTACCATGCCTGTATCAAAGGTGATTCCTGAGGGCCCTTTAGAAAACGAGTTATTAAAGCTCAACAGGCTGGAAAAGGTTGCAACTCCATTTCTAAAGAGTTTGGCCTCTACAATCCAGCCAATCCAGTGTGAGGCAGATAATATTCAAACAGAGCACATGGCATATTATGATAAGTCACAAAGAACCTACAGGCCTCTCTTGCATTGAGTAATCTCAGTGTTCATGAGTCCAGAACACTGAACATGAACAGCGTGCATAGCAGGACAGCAAGGAAGAAGCCCCTAATCTCCAAAAAGAACACTGGCTGCCTGTCTGAAGTGTGCTTAAGACCACATGGATAAACCAGACGCCTACTGGGTCACAGATGAAGCTTAAATGTAACCTTTTGGTTTAAATTAAAAGAGGGAGGGTTGGTGAAAGCGGAACACTGCATTCCAGTGTTAGAACTTGGTCTGATCTGTTAAGCATGGGGGTGGCAGTATCATGGTTTGGAGCTGCTTTGCTGCCTTGGGGCCTGTATAGCTTGTCAATGATGATGGACCTCTAAGTTTTGGATTGCCCCAGCAAATTTTACAGAAGAATGTCAGGGTAGGACTATCTGTCTGTGAACTGAAGCGTAACAGTAATTGGGTTACGCAGCAAGACAATGACCCTAAGAACACAGCACAGTCCACAAAGAAATAATTAAAGCTGGAGAAAGGTAAGATTTTGGAATAGACATGGTAAAGTCCACACCTTAACCACCACAGAAATGCAGTTCATGCAAGGAGGCCCACCAACATCCCTGGTTTGAGGCAGCATTGGGTAGGACTAAACACTCTTTGGACAAAAGTATTGGGACACCTGTTCATTCATGGTTTCTTCCGAAATCAAGGATATTTAAAAAAAAAAAAAAAAGAAGGTATCCTGCTTTTGTTGGAGAAACTCTTTCTAGTAGATTTTGGAGCATTGCTGTGAGGATTTGACTGCATTCTGCAACAAGAACAGAAGTGAAGTCATCTCATCCCAGCTCCCCAACTCATCCCAAAAGGACTAAATGAAGCACCATTCATTATTCCAGAGAACACAGTTCTTCCACTGCTCCACAGCTCAATACGGCAGGGGGGCTTCATACCCCTCTAGCCCATGCCTGGCATTATTCATTGTGCCAATAGGTTCATGTTGATTTATCTGCTCCAGAGAGTCATATTCTATTGGCAGTACTTCTCTGCAAGGACTGGACAAGCTGTGTGTATGTGTGTGTGTCATTGTGCAGCTGAAAAGCAGCTGAGTGCATTCATTAGAAGGGGTGTCCACAAATTTTGGACAGATTTGCATTTAAATGTTGGGTAAAAAAACGATAATATTTAGACATCAGTTGTTTAACTGGGTTCTCTTTATCCCGTTTAAGGACTGAAATGATGCTGCGATCACATCCCTGGTCAAAATTCTGCAGTTCAAAAGGGTGTTTGGAAGGCTTGGAAGAAAGCTTGTTAGGAAAAAGGAGCAGATCGTGGCTGCAGTGTTTGATGCAAAGCGAACCATTTTTCAGTCATATTTTTGTTGCAAGCTTTCTGAACATTTCTGATGACTATTCATAACTTTTAGCAAGCTAAAAAAATAATACTGTCTAGGGTGTTTATTATGCATCCAGTATCAATTTTGCATATGTGTCTGAGGGTTTCATTCTCAGGCTATTCTAAAAGTGTGCTGTGCAGTATATGAGCTCATTCCCGAAAGAGATCACAGAAGATTTTTATTCAAAACTTCCTTCTATAATAACCTCAAATTAAAATTCCGTCCTTATTAGTTCAAGGCCCTGGTCTTGATTAACCTTGATTAACTATTCATCCTGTCACATCATTTAAAGCCAAGAGTCTTGTTTCCCCATCATCTTTCACTCAAGCCTAATGATTTTTGCCCCATATTCCGATTTGTTGTTGATGATGATGATGATGATACAAAATAATAATAACCAATGACCTCATATTTACCTGCAGTAATACTGTAAGGAACTATAGCGATGGCTGCCCACTGCTCCGGACATGTGTGCTCACTGTTACTGTGTGTGTTTTTGAATAGGGGTTTTGAGTAGGCCTAAGTTGAGTAACCATGGTATTGTGTGTGTGTGTGTGTGTGTGTGTGTGTGTGTGTGTGTGTGTGAGGGTAAAAAGACCACTCAAAGCTCACAGCTATATTTAATGTTAATGTCCATTAATACTGTACACACACATTTACTCATACTCACACCTCATACTTTACTCTTATAGCCTATATGTGTATATATATATAGGCTATAAGAGTAAAGTATGAGGTATGAAGTATGAGTAAATGTGTGTGTACAGTATTAATTATATATATATATATATATATATATATATATATATATATATATATATGCCACACACGGGTATACATATGTGTGTGCAATGCTCACATATACGTGCACCATCTGTATCTACTCATATTTTGAAATATATACTTTATATTTTGAAATATATAATTCTTATTATATATGTAGTAATCTTATAAGTACATATCAGTTATTGCACGTGTGTATGTATGTACAGTATGTATATTGCATTCCTGTCCATCATATTCAAAATATATTTGTTATAGATATATGTTTGTATATATTTCCAAAGTACATCCTGAAAATTGACTATTTCAAATAACTTGTGTCAAAGATATGTTGAATATATAAAGGAATTCAAATAGTCTATCTAAATTATATCTAATCTTTGTCTATATATCACATATTTGAAATCTATATATTGCCATATATCAGATTTCTGTGATTTCTGTGAATAGGCTCAATCCAGTGTTGCATATGAGAAGTAGCCCCACATTTTGCAGTATCTTGTAGTAAGCTACTAGCCACAGCTTGATACACAGCTTTTACTATAGGATTCTCACAGGTATCCTGCGGAGATTCCTGCAGTACAGCGTAGCTACCTGCTACGTCGACAATCTATCAAATCTACAGAAATGTAACACCCCTCAACACAACAAGACCTGACAGGAATATCATCACAGCACTGTGCATGTGATTAGCTAGAAACGTAAGCATGCGGATTAGCTCATTTTCACAGGCCGGGTGATGCTATACAGCTGCAAATAGCATTTCCTCAGAAAACTCCGACCGTGGTAGAGGTTTATTCTGCACATAGCATTCACTGCTCGTTCTGTTCCTCTGCAAACAAGAGGATGCAAGAGACATACACAGACAGAGGCAGAATGAGAGAAAGAGAGGCAGAGAAAGGGGAGGGGGGGCGGGGGGCTTTTGTTAAATTCATGCTGTTTTCTCCACAGTCGCAGATTTGGAGATTGCATTTAGAAGCAATCAATAATGCCATACTGGATAAGAGGAAGAGGACAATGAGAGACAGCGGGGATATATGAGTGCACTCTTTCTTGCCTCTCTCTGTCTGCAGCTCTCTCTCTCCTGCTCGTGTGGAAAGGAAGAGCAGATGCTCTGATGTAAAACACAAGCCTGTAATGACAGTCAGAGCCCAGGGCAAACACCCCCGAGCAGCTACATGAACTAAACTAGCTTCAGCAAGAAGCCTGCCAGGAAAATCAAATCGAGGGGGGAAAGAACCGCTCAACCTCCCGGCGAAATATAAGGGGAAACGTTTTACGGGCGTTTTGCTTTTAACATCTGAGACAGGGCTCTGGCTGAGCCGCTGAAAAAACAAGCCGTGGACAAGAAAAAGGCTGAAACCGGCTGCTCCCTTTATCCGTGTGGAGCTGTCCACCTTCACCTTCAGCATGAATGAATGAAAGTTTTTCAGAACTTTGCAGAGCATTCGTGGGATTGAGGTTGGTGGTATGGCCTTATTGGGGAATTCCACTGACTTTCTACATAATTTCTACATAATTCACTGGTTCTTGAAGGTGATGTTGGTGTTGGAGCAGGAAAAATAGGCAAGCGTAAAGATTGTGATGGCTAGACGACTGGGTCAGAACTTCTCCAAAACATCAGGCAGGCTTCCAGGTATGGGGTGTTCCTGGTATGCAGCGGTCTGGAGAACTGGTGACAGGGTATAGGGTTCCCAACTTACAGGATTTGAAGGATCTGCTGCCAATGTCTTGCTGCTTGATACCACTTTGAGAAGGGCTAGACTGTGATGGCTAGATGACTAGGTCAGAACATCTCCAAAACCTCAGGCAGGCCTTCCTGGTATGGGGTTATCCTGGTATGCTGTGGTCAGGACCTCCCAAAAGTGCTCCAAGGAAGGAGAACTGGAGAACTGGTGACAGGGTTTAAAGGATCTGCTGCTAATGTCTTGCTGCTCAATACCACTTTGACAAGGGCTAGACTGTGATGGCTAGATGACTGGGTCAGAACACCAGGCAGGTCCTCCTGGTATAGGGTGTTCCCAGTATGCAGTGATTCAGAGAACTGGTGAATCAACATGTGGCAGGGTCATGGGTGCCCAAATCCCATTGTTGCAATTCTTGGAGGCCCTACCTCACCTCATCTACAGGATCTACAGGATTCTTTAGACCTTTAGAGGTCTTTTGGAGTCCATGGCTCGATGGGTCAGAGCTGTTTTGATTGCATGAAGAGGACCTAAACAATATTAGGCAGGTAGTTTTAATGTAATGGCTGATTTATTCAGCTTCCTACTCTTTTTAGTCGTTGCCAATTCTCCCTACACTAACTGCCAACTGCCAACTGCCATTCTACCCACCAAGAGACATTAAGGCCAGTTATGCTCTTGGACCCCTGGCTGTAGCATCACTGGGAATTGGATCCACAGCTCAATGATGGGGCCAAAGCTTGGACGGCATCGCCGTCAAAAGCCCATCTATATGATTTCCCACCCTCTGAGATTCCAACGAATAATTATCATAAGAATTAGAGATAAGACATTCAGCATTTGAGCTTTTAAGCGGTCCAGTGTTTTAAATTTCATGATTTTTCACAGGACTAAAGTCTTTTTTTGCTGAGCTTTCACAGAAAAACAACCCGGATCAGCTGAAAGTGAAAAGCTCACACGTAATCACTTTTGTATAGCATGTGATCAGCTGTCGCCCCCACTGCTGCTCCCGCCTCGGAACGCTCTAAACTAGCTAGCTGCAAAGGGGACAGTGATGAAAGACTCATGGAGGAGCCCCCGAGTAAGAGATATTTCTGTATACTTAATTAAAAGTGCCACATTACCATCAGTGTGTACGCAGCTGCAGAAAAACACTCCCCCCACACCCCCTAAAAAAATCTTTGAGATTGCTGTCACATTGATTTGGCAGCCCTGGCCTCTAAGGTGAAGCATATTGCAGCGAGCACAACTCTGACACCGCCAACACACTCAGACAGGAAGGAAACTGTGCACAGATCTGCGTTTCCTGTTGACGAGAGTGCTGTCATGGCGCTTTTGACATCTAGCAGGGAAATCTGCTGATGACTTTATATCGTACAGTGCTGGTTTGCCATGAAAAACAAGAGAGAAGAGCTGTACAGGAGTCCAGGATGACCACAGCCGCCCACACAGGCCTGAACGTACAGTAAAGGTGTACAGCGTCCAGACTGATGAAACTGATAAAAGCTTTTAAAGGATTCTTACAACTTTCTCAACCACAAATGTAGCTAATTACTTTTTTGATGTCAGTTTTGAAGAAAGCTTGTGCACTCGCATTGCGATGGTAAACAGGAAAAAGCCTTTAGCTTCCAAACTAAGCTCAAGACCAGCTTTCCTGCTGGCTGGTCCCAGATGGTCTAAGTTGGTCGGTGACGCTCAAAGCTGTCAAAAAGCTGGTCATCCATGCAATAACATACTCTGTGCTGGTAAGCATGTTGGTTAAACCAGCTTGGCTCCTGACCAGAATAGTGGATGTTTTATTGGTTCACTAACTTGGTAAAGCTGGTTGACCAGTATGGCTGAGCTGGTCATACTGGTGGACCAGTGTGGTCAGCTTGATCAGGCTAGTCAACTGGCTTGTGCTGGTCATGCACGGGTGAGGCAATTGAAAAGTTGTAAAACTGTAAAGCATGGGACGAGGTAATTGAGGTAGGCCATGACTTAGTGAGGCATGGGATGAGGTCATTGAGGTAGGCCCTGATTAGTAAGGCATAGGACAACGTAAGTGGGGTATGGCCACGACTTAGTAAAGCATGGGACAAGGTAATTGAGGTAGGCCAAGACTTAGTAAGGCATGGGACGACATAAGTGGGGTATGGCCACGACTTAGTAAAGCATGGGACGAGGTAATTGAGGTAGGCCATGACTTAGTAAGGCATGGGATGACATAATTGAGGTAGGCCATGACTTAGTCTTAGATGTCCCAATCCTTTGTCCATATACTGTAATTGTATGACCTTTTTTTGCAGCTGTACTGTAAATACCATGGTGCATTTCTGAGGCTTAAGTTTACATTGTTTATACCTCAGTAAGCAAAAATGTACCATGGTGTACAGTTTTTCACTATTGTCAATTAGTCAAGACTAGTCCTATGGAGCCCTGCTGGTTACATCCCACATAAATTATTCAGTAAGGCACGGGATGAGATCCTAATTTGTGGCCACAACGTAATGTTTATTTATGTGGGACGTCACCAGCGGGGCTCCATCGAATTCTGACACTGTACGACACTGTTATTTCTAAACATGGACCAAATACAGCATCAGAAAACATAAAAAATCGAATATAAAAAATCTAATTTCTATTATTTTGTGTGATGATGTAAACAGGCGCTTCACACAGTTCTAATTGGTGGCCATGAGCTTCTGTTAACCTAGTAGCTTCATTAGCCTCGTCCGACCAGTGTAGAAATGGTCTTGACTGAACAATAACAGTGAAAAACTGTACACCATGGTATATGTTTGCTTACTGAGGTATAAACAATATAAACTTAATAACGTACTTACAGTACAGCTGCAAAGAAAGGTCATACAATTACACTAAATGGACAAAAGTATTGGGACATCTACACATTACTACTGGAGCTTTTATGACATCCCATTTTGGGATATGGAGTCGGTCCCCTGAATTAAAGTTTCTACCAAACTATTATTTTAATAAGTAATCAGATCTGGAGTTCAGAAGGAAAACTAACAGCATTATTATGATCCAGGAGAAGGTCGAGCACAATCAAAGACAAGCTTCGTTAAACACAATCCTGGCTGGAGAGGATATACTCGGATAAAATCAAGGGAGAAAAGATTCATCGCAAACATTCACTGTTTGCCTTCCCAATGTTCACAGTAAACAAACCGTACTGGATCACGCCGCACCAGCGGAGCGCAGGAACTCCACCTGAAGTCTCTGACGACTGCTCTGTGTGTTTACTGGCTCATTTTCACGACTCTGTTTATATATGTCTGTAAATCATAGTGATGAGCCACATGAGTAAAGTAGGACTCGATTGGACGGAACGGACGTGATTTAATCATTTTGAAAACAGTGAGGAAGCGCGCTCGGGGAATATGAGGACAGTATAGATGTCAGCGCTGGAGAGAATTGGCCAATATAGTTTTATTGCCAAACCATTTCAGAGAAGCGACAGAGAGGTCAAACTGCATGCCGTTGCTGAGGGTAATGTGATGTAACCGAGCTGCCTGCGCTGGAAAACGATGAAGGCCTCCATTTGGCCAGCCGCGATTGAACCGTGCCTTTCCTGTATGAAGGGGCAGGGGCCTGTGCCAATCAGAACAATGGCGGTCCTCCATGCGGCTCGGGCGAAATGGGCGAAAGGTAATGTGGGGAAGCGAATGGCCGTGAATTCCTCTCTGAATGCATCTCCTACCGAGCTCCTCTCTGACTCAATTTTCACCGGCTGGCGGCGGGATGAAAGGGAGGGCTTCCCCGGGCCCACCTGCTCTAATCCGACGCACAAAAGCACGGCCCATGCACACAATCCGCCCCCTCCACACTGAACAGGATCCTCTCCTTCATGAGGCAGGTACACAGAAGGAGAATAGCTTTTCCTGGATGCTCAGTCAGCGCCAAGGAAACCTTAGACATGTTTGATGCCTGAAGTTTAGCACTGGAGCTACAAGGCAACGATGCAAGCTTAGTCACCAATTAGCATCGTGCTAATGAACACATTTCTTGATATCCTGACATCGTTAGCATCGTGCTAACCGCATGCCTAACCACCAGCAGCAAGCAGTTGTGCAAACAGTACCATGGTGATTGCATTACTGAAACTAGAAAAGAGCATGAATTCCTTTCTCATGAAATGAGGTAGCCCTGCCATACGGTCTTACCTAACTACCTAACTGCTATCCAAACAGTCTAGCCCAGATGGTCCCCCAACCTCAAGAGATTTTTGTGGTGCAGTTGTGTATAAACAGCTGCAAAGAAAAGTATTGGGGCGCCTACACATTACGCCTACAGGAGCTTTTATGACCTCCCATTCTAAACCCATAGGCTGTATTAATAAGGAGCTGGTCCCCCTATTGCTCTAAGCTCTACCAGCAGCAGCAGGTCTGGAGCTCTGCTGCAGTTACTGAGTCAGTTGGAGGCTTTTCTGCACTCTGCTCTGAGCTCAGCACTCGGCCCTGACCCCGCTCTGTAACCTTACGTGGTCTGACAGACACTCGGTGGACACTGAGCTGCTCTCTGTGAGCTGTTCCTCCCAAACTCTTCCACTGTTCAATAATAACACCACTCACAGCTGATGGAGGAAGATCTAGGAGGGAAGGTCTAAATTTCACCAGCTGACTTGTAGTTGTTGGTGCAGCGGTGTCTCCTATTACATACAGAACCAGGCTGGAGTTCAGTGAGCTCTTCAGAACCTCCCATTCTTTCACTAATGTGTGTAAGAAAGGCCGACTGCAGGGCTAGGGGCTTGATTTTATACACCTGTGGTGGCAATGGAACTGAAAGAAACACTTAAATTCAGTGAATATAAGGTTTGTCCAAATACTTTTGTCCATATAACGATGCACTGTAACTAAATGTATTGCAGATGCTACAAGTTTGGTACCTTTTTTATACAGTCATTGCTTATTAGCTTGGATAGCTAGTAAGCTAACCAGCTTTCACATCAGTTAGCCACCGTTAGCGGCAGCTTTTGGTAATAATAATAATGCAGTTTATTTAATTTAGCATTTTAATATTTGATTTGCATTTTATAAATACTGACTACATAGCCAGCGGCACAGTACTTATGACACCAGAGTGCACCATCTGGGTGGGAGGGCCGCCACAGTCACCACACCATCATCCATCATCCGTCATAATGTAAAAAAAAAAATGCAGCATCCACCATGTTAGCATTTCAAGATGAATTGTTCCTTTAAGGGCTCGGGCTATTAGGCATCTTTGCATATAAATACGACGTCACACTCTCTGGTCATGTCAAATTGCCTTATATGCAACGCTGGACTGGAAGGACGAAAATATTCAGCCTGTAAAACGGCTGTTAGCTCTGTTGCACCCTTTACAAACCTAGGTTAGGCTAGGCTGGGCCTATTAATAAACTCTGCCGAAATACAAAAACATGTTCTAAGGAAGTGCCCACTCATTCCGCTCAACGTTTAGGAACCCGTTTGCTGACTCAATAATGGCCTGAGACGTTCGCCTGCTGCTCTAGCACTGTGAGAACCCGCCTGCAAGAGGCGAGGCTACTTCACACCCTGTCTGACAATAGTATGGAGGCAGGAAGGTGAAGGGGTGTATTTTAGGGTGCCATAAATAATAGGCCACTGCTGCTTCAGTGATTGAAAAGGCAGAGGGTGGCCACCACAGGCAAACACTTTGACACATGAAGGGCAAAAGAATAGAAGTGCAGCTCCCTGTAGATCCTCATGTGTAGGCATATCTGGTCATACATATGTAGAAGCCCATTTCCACCAAGTAGAGGGCACAAACATCACCTACGATTACTAGGTAGAAGTACACTATACATGCAAAAAGTCTCCAGACACTCTTTTATTGAGAGAGTTCAGCATCCATTACTGACACAGGCATTTAGTTACGCATGCACAGTCTGTTTAATCGGCGTAGAAAAGCACTGCTGATATAACGGGCCACTCTGGAGCATCCAAGCATCCAGTCTGAAGTCCTCATGCCCAGTGCCATCCAGCTGATAGACGGGTGTAAAGTTCTACAGCACTGGGCTGAGGAGCTCCAGACAATACCTCTGGGATAACTAATCATCCATTAACAGTATTTGACCTTGCTAATGCTCTCACAGCCACATCAAATTCCTCACAGCAATGTTTCAAAATGTAGTGTGAGGCCTTTGCAGAAGAGTAGAGGCAATCTCATTATTACCTCTGATTTTAGAAGCAACTCTGGAGGAGCAGGTGTCTACAAACTTTTGGACGTATAGTGTTTGTCAAAATTCTGGCGTAGTATCTGGTAATAATGACTTACTTTCTCTGAATCCTGACTGACTTTAATGAAATAATGAATTCATGTCTTGGAATTCTGACTTTTTACATTGAAATAATGAATTTGTACTAATAGAGTCTGGCTTTCTACATTGAAATAATGAATTCATGGCTTGGAATTCTGACTTTCTACATTAAAATAATGAATTTTTCCTTGAAATTCTGACTTTCTACATTGAAATTATGTTGTTTTTTTTTATTGAAATTCTGACTTTCTACATTGAAATTATGTTTTGTTTTGTTTTTAATTGAAATTCTGACTTTCTACATTGAAATTATGTTGTTTTTTTATTCTGAATATCTACATTGAAATAATAATTGCTCCTTGAAATCCTGACTTTCTACATTTAAATAATGAATTCATGGCTTGGAATTCTGACTTTCTACATTAAAATAATGAATTTTTCCTTGAAATTCTGACTTTCTACATTGAAATAATATTTTTTCCTTGA
Source organism: Salminus brasiliensis (assembly GCF_030463535.1). Classification (NCBI taxonomy): domain Eukaryota; kingdom Metazoa; phylum Chordata; class Actinopteri; order Characiformes; family Bryconidae; genus Salminus; species Salminus brasiliensis. The sequence continues at coordinate 93,185,017 of NC_132878.1, forward strand.
AATTCTGACTTTCTACATTGAAATAATATTTTTTCCTTGAAATTCTGACTTTCTACATTGAAAAAAATGAATTTGTATTACTAAAGTCTGACTTTCTACATTGAAATAATTATTTTGTCCTTGAAATTCTGACTGTCTACATTGAAATTATGAATGAATTCCTTGAAATTCTGACTTATACATTATAATAATGAATTTGTACAAAAAAGATGCTGACTTACAACACTGAAACTTTTAACATAGCACATTACAACAATTATCTCAATTAACTTAAAAGTGTGACTTACTCGACTGAATTTCTCAAAATAACTTTTTTGACTCTGAAGTTTGATTGATTTAATACATAAATACTTCATGTTGTAACAATCAACTAGTTTGATTTGATTGAAACACAGCAAAGCACAGCAAACCTCAAAGCTCAAAATAATACATAAGCCCTGTTCCATGTTTTACAGTGTTCATCAAAATAGTGACTTATCTCACTAGAAATGACATTAAGAAGTCCATTAGTTTCTCCCCCGTTTAACTTTCTGCAGTCTGAACGCTAACGCTGCCACTCAGTCGGCCTTTCTGCCACCTGTACCCTCACATGCACCTTGCACAATGCTAACAGCACAGCTATCAGCTTATTAGCTTACGATAACTTATTAGCTAAACTAGACTTGTAGCTTCAACGCAACACCAAAGCAGGAAAGCTTCAGACACAGAACATGTCTTGGCAGATCGACTTCATCAGAGGTAAAGCTGGAAACCGCCAGCTGGAAAACGTGTGTGGTGGCAGCTGAGAGGCATTCAGCTGGCAGCAGAGAGGCCTTTGCTAAATGTGATTCCTGTCCCTCGTCCTCTTGACATTTTAAACATTTGAAATCACATTTGAGGGAAATAAGGAACGTGACGGGCATCTCAAAGCGCCGAGCTGGCACACTGTGCAGCCTGTGCTTTCGACCCGCACCTTAATACACGGCCCATTCCGCTGGCACCCTGGGCCGAGCGATTCTTGATAACGGCGTGATGATGGAGAAAGCCAGCTAAAGCATCTTTTTAGCCACCCCACCCGCCGACCCTCCCTGGGGGGAAAACTCTGCAACCACGCGCCGTTAATTCTACCTACCGCTCAAGTGCGCGTCGCATCCGAGCATTCTATTAAAATTGATAACTCTGCCGTCCTGATAGGGCACTACAGCGTAATTATAACATCTGGCATGCTTCAGTGTCTGTGAGATCTATGACCGATTTGACTGCTCCCGCTAATCATGCTTGGTTGTAACGCAGTCAGTTCCACGTCAACGTACCGTCAACGTACCGCTCCCCCTCTTGTACGTGTCTGCGGGGAGATGAATGTACCGATTTGACCAGGGAACCATAAACTTGATTAATATGATTAACAAATATGCAATCTAATCTCTCCAGCAGAGCAGCGTTAGGGATCATTAAGCCGGCTGAGGCAGTCTGGCGTGCAGGAGCTTATTGTACTCATGCTGGCGTGATACATTTGCCGCTCCTGTTTTTTAAGCACTTCAGCTTTGGGCTTTTGTTATTATCCATATGCAGTAGAGTACTGCATACAGAGCCGTGACCCGCTGGATATGCCATTAGGCCAAAATGTTCTCACTATCAAGAAAAGGAGAAGTTTGCATGCCTACAAACAAAGTCTCTACTGTCTGCAGAGTCGTTTATCTATTAAATGAGCTCTCAGAAGATAATCAGTTAATGCGTTTAGGTGGTTAATCATCGCTAAGCTCATTTCAAACTTTTTCAGTCTGGATGGATTAAGGACACCTTTTCTAAGCTGAGAGCTTCAACAGCATGTCAACAGAACAACTACCCAGCCAATCACAGTGATTCCCACAATGCGGTGAAGCTTTACAAGGTTACTTGTATTACAGAGGTGGGCCAATGTAGTGTTGGGAGTCTTGCCCAAGGACTCTTGTTGGTGTAGCACAGCATAGTCACCCAGACTGGGAATCGAACCCCAGTCTCCCACATGGCGTGGTGGTAACTCACTGGCAGGTAGAGGTGTTATCTGTTGCACCACTCCAACCACTGGAGCTAAGATACTTCACTGACATTCCTTGACTCCTATTATGACTAAAGTATTGGGACACCTGTTCATTCAACATTGTTTCTTCTGAAATCAAGGCTGTTAAAAAAGAGTTGATCCTGCTTTTGTCTCTACTGTCCAGGGAAGAAGGCCTTCTGCTAGATTTCGGAGGAGCATTGTTGTGAGGATTTGATTGCATTCAGCGACAAGAGCGTTAGTGAAGTCAGGATGTTGGATGATGATGATGATCACCACACCACCTCATCATCCCCAACTCCCTCTCATCTCATCCACCAACCATCATTCCAGAGAACACAGTTCTTCTTCCACTGCTCCACAGCTCAATGCTGCTGCTGGGGGGCTTTATACCCCTCTAGCCCATGTCTGGCATTAGGCAGCATAATGCCAATATGTTAATGCTTATCTGCTCTTAGGACCTCTCTATTGGCAGTACTACATGTACATAAACTACTACACATCAACAAAGATCAACATGAACCTATTGGCTCCATGCTGCCTAATGCCAGGTGTGGGCAAGAGGGGTATAAAGTGCCCCAGCTGCAGCATTGAGGAGCTGTGGAGCAGTGGAAGAAGAACTGTGTTCTCTGGAATGATGGTTGCTGCTCCATCCAGTACTCTTGGGATCAGTTGGGGAGTTGGGGACGAGGTGGGGTGGTGACCATCATCCAACATCCAACATCGCACTAATGCTCCAAAACCTAGTATAAACGCAACAATGAATGAGCAGGTGTCCCAATACTTTTGTCCATATTGTTTATGTTTGTACAGCGCATGTATTGGTTTTAATGTGGCCCTGCTTGTGAAAACCTCTGACCAGTGACCTCTGTTTTATACCTCGTTAGCAACTTTAGTTAGCATTTTGGGCTAAAATCTGGGGCATTTATATGCTACACAAATATGCTACATAAGCGCCTTAGCTATCTGGAGGACAGCGCATTCTATGGAAAGAGCGAGAGATCGAGGGTGTGTGAGAGAGAGAGAGAGAGGCGCAGTCATGGATGGAGCTCAGTGTTGATCTGAAAGCTCCATACGGGATTAATGTGATCTCCAGGCTGAATTGTCAGCGAGTGCACCAGCTCGCGCCGTTCGGGACGACATCCCATCACACCCAGCTTTTGTTAGCTGCAGAGCTCTGACAGCTATATTTAGCCACGGCCCGCAAGAAGAACTTCCCTTAACCGCTCTCCTCAAAGTCAGCGGGGTTCAGGATTTTGCACATAACCACCCCCATCCCCCAACCCTTTACCACCGCTCCCCCTCACCCTCCCCCTTACAAAAATGCAAGAACACTTCTGCCGGCACCCCGAACACCCTAGCAGGAACGCATGCCGAGGTACGAGAGGAGAAAGGCAGGTGCCTGCTGCCAACCGGCTCTGTCTGGCGGAGCTGGAGTGAGAGAGAGTGAAAGAGAGAGAGTCAGTCTTGGAAGGATTTGCTTTGATAATTTGCAAGTGTCATCGTTTTTTTGGGGGGGGGAAATTGCCGGCATCATCAGTCTGAGGATTTGTGAAGCAGCAGGGAATCGAACAGTAATTTTCAGTCGGCGTCAGGCCGTTTGAAAGTTACTTTGAGGGAATCTCATCTTTCTGCAGGAACTTTGACGCCGCTTTCATGCGATCCTTCCCGACCACGATGAGGCATGAACTTGACGGCAGTCGCGGACTCATAACTAGGGCTGTGTGTTGGCCAGAACACTTTAAAAATGGGAGAAAGTTCAGCAGGAAAGAAAGCTTTGATAATGCAAGCTATGACTTTTTATGAGACACTCTAGCAACTAAAGATGTTATGCAGCCATAACATTAGTACTACCTTCCTAGTACTGAGTAGGCCCCCCTTTGGGCCGCCTCAACAAATCTAATCATGCAAGGGATTGCATGGACTTCACAAGACCTCTGAAGGTGTCCTGGGATCTCTGGCACCTCCAAGACTAACATTAGCAGCAGATCCTTCGAGTCTTGTACGTTGTGAGGTGGGGGCTCCAGGAACACCCCAGAAGACCTGCTTACTGTTATGTTAAAACTAAAGATGCTACTAATGGCTCTTTGAGTGATGCCATAGTAGAGCCACTTTTGGCTCCATAAAGAACCATGTCCTGCATTTAATGTCCTTTAAATGACCCAAAAATCTTTCTCTTCGATTTGTAGGTCTGCTTCTTTATGGAACCAAAAGTGGTTCTTCTACGGCATCGCCCAAAGAACCTGTGCACCAGGGTTATGATTCAATATACTGTAATATGCACAAATTCTAGGAAAACTTTCACGGTATAAAAACACCATAATTTGCATAAAATCCAGAACTGCTATCCAGCAGTCGGGGTTTACACACAGCACTAACTTAACCACTGTCTCACACCAATCTTTACATAGAAATATTAATTAATAATCAATACTGTGTTTTAGAGAATCAATACAGTACTGCAAACCTAATATCGCGATACTTTGATATATCGATCTTTTCTTACACCCCTACGCAACATGACTTGCAAAACTCAGAAGCCCTAAGACAACCATAGATTCACACTTGATATAGACCTGAGAAATCTGTGTTTTCCTGAGACGTGAAGCCATCACACTTACGACTGCTGTTCACACACACACACACACACACACACACACACAGATTTCTGATGGTTTGAGATTATTATTGAGATTATAATATGTGAGACATCTAAAAAACTCCTTTCCTGACAGCTGTGACACTAATATCAAGAAAATAGGAAATTTTGTTGTTTTTTAGCCTGAGAAAAAGGGAACCCTGTATTACAGTATCATGATATGTTTGATCACAAGGCGATATATTTAGAATACAGCGACATTTTGCATTATTAGGAGAAGGGAAAAAACTCATCAGCCATAACATTAGTACTACCTTCCTAGTACTGAGTAGGTCCCCCTTTGGGCCGCCACAACAAATCTAATCATTACATTTCAACCATACACATTTACATTTACATTTAAGGCATTTAGCAGACGCTCTTATGCAGAGCGACTTACAAAAGTGCTTTGCTATTTACCCAAGAAAAAACTCAGCTAGTCTGAATAGACTAATAATTCAAAGATCCTCTAAGTTTAGACTCGACTAAACACAAGTCAGTAAGGATTGGCTATTCGCCCAAGTACTCTCGGAAGAGGTGGGTCTTCAGTCTCCGTTCGGACACCCAGGGGAAGCTTGTTTCACCACTTCGGTGCCAGCACAGAAAAAAGCCTGGATCATGCAAGACATTGCATGGACTCGACAAGACCTCTGAAGGTGTCCTGTGACCTCTGGCACCACCAAGACTAACGTTAGCAGCAGATCCTTTAAGTCTTGTAAGTTGTGAGGTGGAGGCTCCAGGAACACCCCACGAGACCTGCTTAATGTTATCTAGGTCCCCTTCATGCCATCAAAACAGCTCTGAACCATCGAGGCACAGACTCCACAAGACCTCTGAAGGTGTCCTGTGGTATCTGGCACCAAGACTAACGTTAGCAGGAGATCCATGGGGCCTCTATGAGCATCAATGAGCCTTGGGCGCAAATGACCCTTTCATTGGTTCTCCAGGTTTCCTTCCTCAGAGTACTTTTGGTAGGTACTGAACACTGCATACCAGGAACACCCCAAAAGAGCTGCCTGATGTTCTGGAGATGTTCTGACCCAGTCGTCTAGAACATCCCAGTTTGGTTCTTGTCAAAGCGGCTCAGGTTCTTTCTCTTGACCATTTTTCTGCTTTTAACACCTTCATCACCTTCAAGACCTGACTGGTCACTTGCTGCCTAATATGTAGAATCGACCTCTTGACAGATGAAGATCCCACTGTAGATAAAGATAATCAATGTATGTTTATCTCTCAGTGGTCATAATGTTTTGGTTGGTTTTGTGTGAATATGTGTGTGTGTGTGTGTTTATTAAGTACTTACTAACATTTACTGAGTTTACTCACTAAAATTGCCTCAAGGCATGAAAAGCAATCTCCTCAATAGTGGACATGTTTGAGGGTGATAAGCTTAGCATTGGGTTTATAATCAGCCTTGACTGAGATCAGCTACAGTTTCTAAATTATATTTAATCATATTTTCTTTTTATAACTGGCACTGATGTGCACCAACATATACTACAGCAGGAAAATGTGGCAAAAGGCCACATTTGTGTTCAATCATTAAAAACAAATGGAAAAGAGTCAGAACTGCAGACGTGAACCAGTCGATACAAAATGTTAATTACAAGCAAACTGTGTAATTATGTAATTAAAAATAGTATTAAAAAGCTTCATTCTGTTGTTCCAGTAAATCTTTAGAGGTTTAGCTCATGGTTAAATGATTCCACATGTCCCTCAGTCTCAACTTGGTCTTGTTCTTATTGGGACTTACTCTCAACTCAGTCTCAACTCAGTCTCAACTTAGTCTTGTTCTCATTAGGACTTACTCTCAACTCAATCTCAATCTTAACTCAGTCTCAACTTAGTCTTGTTCTCATTAGGACTTACTCTCAACTCAATCTCAATCTTAACTCAGTCTCAACTTAGTCTTGTTCTCATTAGGACTTACTCTCAACTCAATCTCAATCTTAACTCAGTCTCAACTTAGTCTTGTTCTCATTAGGACTTACTTTCAACTCAATCTTAATCTTAACTCAGTCTCAACTTAGTCTTGTTCTCATTAGGACTTACTTTCAACTCAATCTTAATCTTAACTCAGTCTCAACTTAGTCTTGTTCTCATTAGGACTTACTCTCAACTCGGTCTCAATTTGTTCTTATTGGGACTTACTCTCAACTCAGTCAGAGCTCAGTCTCAACTTGGTCTTGTTCTTATTGGGACTAGATCTCAACTCAATCACAGCTCAGTCTCAACTTGGTCTTGGCACTTGGTCTCAGTCTAATTTAAACATTCTCTGGATTCACGCTTGAATCAGTCTCACTCTCATTTGGAGTTGGTCTTGAGCTTAGTCTCATCTCGGTTGTTCCTTTATCTAGACTCGGCTTACTTGCTCTTGCTCCCCATTTGAACATCTCGACTCAGCCTTAACTCATTTGAATTTAGTCTCAACACGGTTTTGCTCTCATTTAAACTTAGTCTTTGCCTCGGCTTTGACTTTATCTTGTCTTGGCATCAACAGAGATGGTCTTAATTTCAGTCCTGGTGCTCAACTACAAGAGTCACAGATCTCGGGGTGGTTTCCTGCAGAGCCACAAAATCTAGCTTACCTTCTTTTCCGATCAGGAAGTCCAGGTGGCAGTATGTGTAGGCCACGCCGATCTTGGTCTCCACCTGCGGCCTCTTGAGGGTAGAGTAGATCTTCCCCGGACTGTTGTCATCTGTGTGACGGATCTTCCTCAGCCCACAACCCATCGTTCTTGTCCGAGCGTGCTCTGATCCTCAACTGAGAGAAAGACAGACAGACAGGGAGACAGAGATGGTAACCTTTGCAAAAACTAGAGGCAGCAGGTTCCTCATGACCGTATCACAGATGGTAATCAGCTGTTTAAGCCACTTTATTTGGTTTCATTCTGACTAAAAACACGCTGTTCTATTTCCAGAGCGCTTTATTTAGAGAAGTGAGCGCTGTGCTAAATGTACCTTTCGATTTCTACAGATATCACAAAAAAATGTCACACACCTCTGCAAACCTCCACACTTCTGCTCACATGCTAATCTATAGAGGTGGGCTGCAGTTAAAGGGACTTTTCTTTTCTAAAGAAGGGTCTATAAATACAGTTCTGTGCAAATGTCAGAGCTCCCTTTATTCAGCTCCTTTCCAAAGAGTACACGTTCTTCAGATTTCAGGGGAGATTCCTGAGGAGATCAGATAGAACAATACACTTGTATGAGGAAGGAGAAAGTCAAAGAAAAGGAGCTTCTAAAACTGGAGTTAAAAAAATTATTTAAAGATACAGAGAACATGGGAACCTCTCACAACCCCCGGCAAGACCCTGGTGGACCACCAAAACTGCCCCCCAACAGATAAACAGCACTTTAAGCTTTCATCTTTGAGAGAAGATCCAGCTCCAGACTCCAGACAGATGTTTGTGTCCACCCTTCCTTCCACTGTGAGAAAATGACCGAAGCTGAAGCTGGTGTTGTTCTCAGAACAAAGCACTGACCACCCTAGAGCGTTTGAGAGGACTTTGACTTGGGTCTCTAGGACTCACCTTTGAAGGTGTGGACAAGCTGACCAAGAAGGTACAACTAATCAAACAGAGTATTAATTATGATCTTCTTAAATTCTAATCCTTATCTTCCCGCTCAGAGTCGTGGTGGGTCTGGAGCCTACCCGGAATCCTTGGGAACAAGGCAGGAATACTCTGAATTGCCTTTGTATTTGAAATGTGCTATGAATAAACTTGAATGGCCTAATGGTCACAGAACCCCATAAAACACATATAGAGCTGTTTGGAAGATCCACAACTTCTCTGCAGAGAATAGCAAGTCGACTCGAATATCGCTACAATGGCAACTCCCTGGACTGCTGTTGCAGAGTGAAGAGCAAAGCCATGTAATGTTAGTGGATGAAATTACGGATTCTTTTCCCAATAGTAATGTTTTATGTAGTGTCCTTGATTTTTCAGTGTAGAGGACTGCATTGAGGACTACTTCTGTTCTACACTGTTAAAGTGCTACCTTCAAACAATGCCAAAGAAGAACCACTTTTGGCTCCACAAAAAAAGAACCACAGGCCTCAAACACCAATACTTTCCAAGGAATTGTCAGATTAATGTAGTATGTCCCAAATCAGGAGCTGCTTGCTTTTGAAAAGTCTTAGGCTGGGCCAAGACTTGTTTAACAGCCCAAATGAAAGTGAGACAGAGTCAAAACTAAATCTAAAGGGGTCCAAGACCAAGTCAAGGCTCAGTAAAATTAAGAGTGAGACAGAGTCAAGACTAAATCTAAAGGGGGCCAAGACCAAGTCAAGGCTGAGTCCAATTAAGAGTGAGACAGAGTCAAGACCAAATCTAAAGGGGCCCAAGACCAAGTCAAGGCTTAGTCCAATTACGAGCGAGACAGAGTCAAGACTAAATCTAAAGGGTCCCAAGACCAAGTCAAGGCTGATTCTAACTGAGAGGGAGACAGGGTCAAGACTAAATCTAAAGGGGCCCAAGACCAAGTCAAGGCTGATTCTAACTGAGAGGGAGACAGGGTCAAGACTAAATCTAAAGGGTCCCAAGACCAAGTCAAGGCTGAGTCCAACTGAGAGTGAGACAGAGCCATCCTTTGGAGGCCGTATTTAAAGGCCATTTCATTTCAAAGGCTTCTTCATATCGCGACCCAGAAATGGGTCCTTCTTTTCCATGGTAACGAAGGATCCGACGGGTGGATCCCGACGTATAGAGGTTTGATTTTTGATGCAACGGTAATGGCAGGAACAGCAGTGCTGTGATGCTTCGCCAACTGCGTTGTTTGAAGGATGCAGCCCCTAAACTGGGACACACCTCTGATGTTTACAGCTCTGCTCATATGATGATGGATCTCATTGCTGGATGATGGATCTTAAAAAATCTTCATGCAAAGGCCCATGGTTCTTTTTTGGCACCAAAAGTTGTTCTTCTATGCCTTCACTCAAAGAGCCATTTGTAGCACCTTAGTTTTCTACTGAACAGAACAGTGATTAGGGAACCCTATTACTTATGTTCCCAATAACAGTGATCTATATAGTGCCTACAGTCTCACTTTCCATTGTAGGGAACCGATCCAACAGTAACCTCACTGTCAAACGTCTGTTCTCCTGTGCTTAAGAAAGAAATACCCAATAAAAGTTGGCTTAATCACTTCTGACTGCCCCCATATAAATAAATAAATAAATAAATGAGGTAAATGAGCTCCGGCTCTTTGCTGGCGTCCGTTCCTCCAGCAGGGAAGGAATAAACACGGGCAGCCAGCGAGAGTCCTAAACCTTCACACAGCGAGCCCCACTCCCCTCCTCACCCAAATCTGTTGTGACAGTGGCACGACAGTCAGGCGGCCGATCTGATATCCCCCATTGTGGCCAGCTGATTAAACGGCAGGGGAGCGGCTGATGGAAGACGCACTTTATTATGTCCCTTTCTAATTACGCAGCGCGGCTTCAGGGGCAGCCCGCTAATCTGGGAGGCGGCGCTGTCCGAGGCCGAGAAAGAAGAGGCAGGTAATGAGGTGAGCGGCCAGAACGAAAAGGTGAGAATCAATCACTCGCAAATCAAGGGCCGCATTGTTCATTAAAGGAGTCGAGGTAAGGCGAGACCGACTTTAATTAGGACCCCAGTGAGGAGCCTTGCCGCATTCGCAAACGCCGCCTTGAGAACTGATGTTTTCTGGTGTGATACAAAGATGAATAGACGTGTTTTGTTACCCGTGGCGCCGTCGGACCCGTCGGGAAAATTGTGTCTCCAGCCGAGCGATCATGTCTGAGGGACGGGCGACCACCCAAACAAATGAAATGAGCCGTGAATCATTACATGTGGGATGTTAGAGATCTTCCCGCAGTGCAGTGCTTCCCAATCCTGGTCCTGAAATACGCCTGTCCTGCACATTTAGTTTCCTCGCTCCAACACACCTGATCCAAGCACCCTGCTAATTAAAGTGATGGTTCAGCCAAAAATCCTGATTTATGCAATGTTCCCCCAAGGTTTACCCCAGATGAAGTCCAGCGGCCAGACATGTATAGAAGTAGGACTGTCATTAAGACCACCTTTTTTACTGTATGGTCAAGACAGATCCAAGACAGATCAAGACTAGTCAAGAAGCCAAGCATTAACTAGTCATTACCACTGGGTTACCAATTCAGAATCCAGAGTCCAATTCAGACAAAGTCCAACTGAGACTTAGACTGGGCCAAGACTAGTTTAACAGCCCAAATGAAAGTGAGACAGAGTCAAGACTAAATCTAAAGGGGACCAAGACCAAGTCAAGGCCAAGTCCAACTTAGAGCGAGACAGAGTCAAGACTAAATCTAAAGGGGACCAAGACCAAGTCAAGGCCAAGTCCAACTGAGAGCGAGACAGAGTCAAGACTAAATCTAAAGGGGACCAAGATCAAGTCAAGGCTGAGTCCAATTAAGAGCGAGACAGAGTCGAGACTAAATCTAAAGGGGACCAAGACCAAGTCAAGGCCAAGTCCACTGAGAGTGAGACAGAGTCAAGACTAAATCTAAAGGGGACCAAGACCAAGTCAAGGCCAAGTCCAATTAAGAGCGAGACAGAGTCGAGACTAAATCTAAAGGGGACCAAGACCAAGTCAAGGCCAAGTCCAGTTAAGAGTGAGATAGAGTCAAGATTAAATCTAAAGGGGACCAAGACCAAGTCAAGGCTGAGTCCAATTAAAAGTGAGACAGAGTCAAGACTAAATCTAAAGGGGGCCAAGACCAAGATCAACCTGCACTAACACACCAGGCTCAACTCACGCTGGGCTTGTCCAAGTGATAATCCAGCCCAAAACAAAAATTCTCAATTGGGTTCAGTCTTGGTCTTGGCTCCCTTTAGATTCAGTGTTGGCCTGGGTGTATCAGTGCAGGTTAGGGGTACTTCAGGACAAGGTTTGGGAACCACTGCTGAAGCGTTACACCCTGTGAACAATCAGAGACAGAGTTTCATGCTGACTTGTAATTTTCCTTTTTGGAACAGTTTTTTGTTCTGTTTGCTCTGTGACATCCCTCAGAGCCAAGATTCAAGAAGCTAGAAGCTAGAGAAGTAAGGACAAGCAAGAGGGAGAGCAAGAAAAAAGAGAGAGATCATGTAACCAGAGAACTGAAAGGACCAACAAAAAAAAAATAGTAGTAATTCTGCTCCGGCTCTCCCTCAACAGTAATCTCTCCTAAACTGCCGCTGAGGACTCCTAGCACTCAGACATCCCCTGCCAATGAAAACATCAAAACTGTTCAGTCATCAAAGACGGAGGAAGAAAGTACGAGGGGGAGAGAAAAAGGCCCTAAAACACAAGTCTCAGATATTAGGAGTAGCCCAGAGTGGCTCTCTCTAAAATCTCTGCACGCTTGGAGCTTTAGACGTTGGTCTCTGGAGGGCCGGAGACGCGTTCGCCGTGTAATCTGAAGGAGTGGGAGCAGCCTGAACAAAGCTGCAAAGGAGAGAGTGAGAGAAAAACAGAGAGAGAGAGAGCAAAACAAGGCTGGATGGAGGGGCCGCTATTTGCATAGCCTGTAGAGACTGGAGGGAGGTGAAGATGGGGGGGGGGAGAAGGGTGAGGTATTTTTAGAGATGACGGAGGAAGTGGGAGATGTTTATGGTATGTCAGAGAGACTAGTGGCTCCCCGAAGTTGCATCCTACCCGACGTTCTTGGCAGACTTTTTTTTTAGCTCCTCTTGGGCCAGTCTCTCTACATCTCCCCCCAGGCCTCGGAGATTGACGTATGAAGAGTTGGCTGCCGGTAAACGGTGTGCGCCGTGGGTAGTTGAGGAAAACAAAACAAAGCGAAAAGGTTGAAAAAGTGCTCTTTGAACTTCCTTTCGAAGGCTCTTGATGTTCTGGCAACTTCCGTCCGAGCGTCTGCAGTGAAAAGATGCTGCTCCTTCCCTGGTGTTTTAAAGGAAAGCCTGAATGCTTGTGGCTCCTTTCGCAGACAATCATTTGTTCCACCTCTGCTTCATGCTTAGCTTGCAGCTTTTCCAGCTAGCTCCGTGTTAAAGTGTGCCGCAAGAAATGTTTTCAAAAGCGACCTTCTTCCCATGCGAGCCGCGACTGCGGAGAAGTGATTCACCAACGGGATATGCTAATACCACTTTCGCCAGAAATTCATTACAGCTCGTTGTGCCATTTCCCAAAAGTGTTGCCTTGTTAATCGGATCGTAACAGTTAGAGGGAGTGTTCAAAGTGAGACTCAGCTTCCCCATCGTTTGATGATCTTGGAGTGGTGGCCTTTTGGGGAAAAAAAAGAGAAACTGAGCCAGAAGAGCTAATTCAATAACAGAGTGTCTGGAAAGGACAAGGTTTCAATGTCAAGCTTTCGGCTCACAGAACTGTCTGAGCTCAGTCCAGCAGGCAAGCCGGCATCTACAGATCAAAAGCCCTGTCCAGAACCTTTGTTCTCAGATGTGGCACACACTGAAGACTCTTGAGCAGGGCGTCCAATTCTGGTCATGGAAAGTCTTGATCCAGAGTTCCTTGCTCTGATTTAATCCAGCAATTTGTTAGTTTTTTTCTGAGCAATCATCAAACTGTACTGAATTCTCAGAGACCAGAAGAGACCACTAAGCTCTTAGACACTACTGCTTCCCAATCCTCGTCCTGGAAGGTCTTGGTCCAGAGTTCCTTGGTCTGATTCAATCCAGACATTATTGATCAGCATTTGTGGCTGTTTCTGAGCAATCACCAAACTGTGCTGGATTCTCAGAGACCTGGATTGGAGACCACCAAGCTCTTAGACACCACTAGTTCTCAATCCTCGTCCTTTAAGGTCTTGGTCTTTATTTATTCCAGCAACTGGTTATTAGCATTTGTGGATGTTTCTGAGCAATCACCATATTGTGCTGGAGTCTCAGAGACCAGAATTGGAGTCCACCAAGTTCTTAGACACCACTGGTTCTCAATTCTCTTCCTTTAAGGTCTTGGTCTTTATTTATTCCAGCAACTGGTTATTAGCATTTGTGGGTGTTTCTGGACAATCACTCAACTGTGCTGGATCTTCAGGGACCAGAACTGGAGACCACTAAGCTCTTAGACACCACTGGTTTTCAGTCCTCGTCCTGGAAGGTCTTGGTCTAGAGTTCCTTGCTCTGATTTATTCCAGCAACTGGTTATTAGCATTTGTGGATGTTTCTGAGCAATCACTCAACTGTGCTGGATCTTCAGGGACCAGAACTGGAGACCACCAAGCTCTTAGACAACACTGGTTCTCAGTCCTTGTCCTTTAAGGTCTGAGCAATCACCAAACTGTGCTAGATCCTCAGGCACCAAATCTGGAGACCACCAAGCTCTTAGAAACCACTGGTTTTCAGTCCTAGTATTGAAGGTCTTTAAAATCTTAAGTTCCTTGCTATGATTTAACCCAGCAGTTAGTGATCAGCATTTGTGGCTGTGTTTGACCAATCACCAAACTGACCTATTCCATCGTCCTAGATTTTCAAAGTCTCTTATCGGTCGACCCTTACTCTTGCCACGGGACAAACAAGGCCAGGGACCAACATGAGGTGCAGTTTCCGACCCGCTGTTTTTGTCCCCTCAACAAGGAGGCTGGCCTCCGGAGCCAGGATTGAGGAGGAGCAACGCTGTGTTTGGACTTTGTCCTTCCTTCCTTCCTTCCTTCCTTCCACCACTTCCCAACTGCATAAGACCCCTCACCTGGCAGGGAATGATCTGCGTGTGTGTGTGTTTGTGTGTTTAATGGAAGAACCAGGGTTCTGCAGACACTAGAGCTGCTGGGGGTTGAGGGTAGTGAAAATGAGGGGCATGTGACAGAAAAGAGTGATGGTGAGTCACAGATACAGCTGGAGGAGGCTAAAAGAACCGAGAGCCAGAAGGAGGAAGCTTTTGAGAAATGGGGAACCGACTATGTGCAGTATTTGGAACCATTTGAGATAAAAAAAGGCAACTTTCTGCGGTCATACCTGTGCCATGTGTTATGCTGTTTGGGGGATTTGTCAACTGAGGCGTTCTGCATCAGCAGGTTCGAGGTTGCACTTCTGGGTATTTGTTCCATTTTCAAAAACTGAGAAGAACATGGTGAAGATGTAAAGGATGTTCCATCATTCAGATTTAGATGCCAGATCAGACTAGAAACACGACAACACATGTAAAACATGTATGAAAACCAATGGTTTTTAGATGGTCCTATATAGAACCCTTCATATGTAGTAGGGAGGAACCAGGTAACTAGGCAAAGAACCATTAAAACATGCACATGGTTCACTGGCATTACTAAAGAACCTTGAAGAACAGATAAAGCTCTAAGACTAAGGGTTCTATAAAGAACCAAAAAGGGTTCATTTACTTATTTACTACCAAACGTAGAGCCATTTCGATGCTATAGAGAACCATTTTAAAGGTTAAAGGTAAAGGTTACTTAAAACCATTTTAAAGGTTAAAGGTTACTTAAAAAACAAGAGGATTTCCATGTCTATGAGAAACCACTTAAGCCTTATAGAGTTCTTTGATTTGTCATGGTTCTATTTTTGGTGCGATATTCAGCCACTTTCTTTAAAGAACCACATAGAAAAGCTTTTCTATTATAGACTCTTAGTGTCTTACCTTGAGATGTGCTTGGCTTTACTATAGAAACACTGAAGAACCCTTTTTAAGGATGAATGCGCTCTAAGCTAAAGGGTTTCACGTAGTACCATAAAAGGTTCTTTGACTTGTGACAATAGTGGAACCCTTTCAGAGCTGTATAGAACCATTTCTAAAAAGCTTTTTTTTTAAAAGTACTGAAATAATCATTTGCATGTATGACATGGTTCTTCAGCTACGAGAAACAAAGCGAAAACCACTTTTGTAGACGGTCCTATATAGAACTCTTTTGGTTCAAACTTTTACATGGTTCTTTAAATTGTCCTTGGCTTTTCTAAAGAAACCTTGAAGAACCCCTTTTAAGGATGTATATGCTCTAAGGGTTCCATATCGTACCAAATTAGGTTCTTTGACTTGTAACAATAGTGGAACCCTTTTCAGAGCTGTATAGAACTATTTTTAAGATTATTTAAAGAACCACATAGAACAGGGTTTCCATTAGAGACTCTTACAAAAGTTCTTGAAAGGTTCTTCAGTAATGACACTTGACAAATGACAACTTAAGAGTCATCTGAATGTATAACATGGTTCTTTATCTATGAGGAACCTCATTTGTAGATGGCCCTATATAGAACCAATGAGTTTTGAGAGTAGTGAATAACCATTTAACCATGTGCCATTTAAACATGCCTTACCTTGAGATGTCCTTGGCTTTACTAAAGAAACACTGAAGAACACTTTTTAAGGATGTATGCGCTCTAAGCTAAAGGGTTCCATAGAGATCCAAGAAAGGTTCTTTGACTTGTAACAATAGTGGAACCCTTTTCACAGCTGTAAAACACCATTTTTAAGATTTTTGAAAGAACCACACACAACGTCTTTTCCATTATAGACTCTTACTAAAGTTATTGAAGGGTTCTTTAGCAACAATTAAGGTTCTATGTGGAACCATCATATGATATCTCCTCTTCTACTCGCAAACACTGATTTGATGCTGATTGACAGGTTAGGAGCTGCATTTTTTACATTGAATTTCTCCACCCTGCAAGTGCACCATAATTAAGCAAAATATTAAGGAGGCATTCAAGTCCTTCTCTATGTGCCGACGGACAACCAAGGAGGGTTACAACAGCTCTCTCTCTCTCTCTCTCTCTCCAACGGCAGGCGGGGGGAGAGACACTTCGCCTTTTGTTCAGCATGAACCCAGCACTCCCATCCTTTCAGCATCGCAAGACCTGGCCATGGCCGTGCTGGAAACCCAGACATGGCCGATGGAATTGCCATGGGAACCGGCCCCTTGACAACGATTTCATACACGGGAGAATAAAGGACAAGCAATATCTCTCCCTCTCTCGCCGTCCCTCCTGCCTTTTATCCCTTTCTGCCTCTCCTTCCCTCTGCCTCTCCCTTCCCTCTCCAATTTAGATTTTCCGTGCAGCGTCCGCCTGGACAAATATATTTCCTCTCTCTGATTCCGCTCACACCTTTTCCAGCCTGACGGCAGTGAACGAGCAGGCTGTACGCAGCGCGGCGGACCATGAAAGCGGGTAAATAACCCCGATGAAGTTGATTAAAAGGAAATAACTGAGGCACATGCACGCATTTTGCCTCGCTTCTTTTCCAAAACAGCATGTGCACATTCCAGAGGAATACTCGTGGCATGATCTAAACTTGCTCCCGGCCATTTCTTCATTACAGCGAACCAAGGCCGAGTTCTTTTCCTCCCAAATAGACTATTGACATGTCCTTCTGGAACATTACTGGATCAATGGCGCCACAATTTTCCCGACCACCCATTACAAAGTGAGTCGATTTGTCTTCGGGAAATAACAGGCCCGGGCCCGCCACTTCCTGAGACCTCTGGCTAGACTTTGTTTTAAAGCCATGGTTCGGCGAGCAAAAGTAATTCACACACTGCCCTCAAACTGCGACACTGTACACTCCCAGGAAGGGCTACTGAACTGACACTGGGGTTCTTTCAGTAGGTGCTTTAGTAGAAGCTTGGGATGTCCCGATCAAGTTATTTTGCCCCTTAATTGAATCTGAGTCTCTAAATTCTGATTACCAGCTAATACTGATCCGATCTCTGTGTGTGTATAAATAATGAAGCCCCACAGTTTAGATCAGATGAGCTGCTGATTAATGGGTTCAGTAAAATCTCTTTATTTTCAGTATCAGTTTCTATAATCAGACTTTCTGGACTGATTGATTTAGTTTAGTCGAGACTTTTCTTAAAATCACTGTTTTATAGTGTTTAATATCTTATAATCCAGTCTGATCTCCTCCCTGACCAATCAGCTCCCAGCTCCTTTACAACACTGCAGTCTAATCACTTCACACTCTGGACTGATATCTGTGGTTGTTGGTCTACTGGTGTGTAATAACTGGTGATAGTGGGTGAATGTGCTGTGTGTCTGATTGGGGTTTCTATAGTGTGTGTGTGTGTGTGTGTGTGTGATTAGCATTAGCCTCCACTCGGTTCTGAATGGGTTCTTCAGTGCTGGTTTATAAACAGAGAAAGGCGAGTGAGCGGTTCTCCGGTTCTCCCGTTGGTAAAACAGTGAGAGCGTTTCAGTGAGAGTTTTATAAAGGGTCAGATATTATGGTCTGTTTTCATGTCCCACTGTAAAATAGCTCCACGCTGCAGAACCTCAACTCCTTTATTTACCTTCTGAGAACGTCCACACTGCTGCTGCAGCCATCTGGGGTATAATTTCTGTTAATGACGTCTTGAGGATGCTACATGATGCTCTGAACACCGTGGATAAAACAAAGACTCGGAACCGGATTGGGATTGAAATAGCCCATACCCGATCCACTGAAATATGGCTGGACATTAGAATATGCCTATACGCAGCACTAAAGTACTTTGGGACCTTGGGGCAGAAAACCTGGAACTGGAAACTGTTATTTAATGTACTTATGCTATTTGTCCAAAAGTTTGTGGACACCCCTACAGCTACTTTAACTTGCACCCATTGCTGACTCTGTAGAGAAGTACTGTTAATAGAATAGGACTCTCTGGAGCAGATAAACATGAGCCTATTGGCATCATGCTGCCTAATTCCAAGTGTGGGCTAGAGGGGTATAAAGCCCCCCAGCATTGAGCTGTGGAGCAGTGGCAGAACTGTCAAATGTCAAACTGTCAAACTGTCAGAATCTGTGGAATGATGGATGGTGGTGCTCCAACCAAACCTTTTAGGATGAGCTAGGGAGTTGGTGATTATATGGACAAAAATATTGGGACACCTGCTCATTTATTTAAAAAGTGCTTATCCTTGGACTAACTGTCTCTACTGTCCAGAGAAGAAGGCTTACTACTAGATTTTTAGAGGAGCATTGCTGTGAGAATTTGATTGTGCTCAGAAACAAGAACATTAGTCAGGTCAGGATATTGGATGTTCATCACCTCACCTCACCTTACCCTCACTTCCCCAACTCACCATCCATCGTTCCACTACTCCACAACTCAATGCTGGGGGAAGAGGGTTATACCCCTCTAGCCCTCGCCTGGCATTGGGCAGCATGGTGACATTAGGATCACGTTTATCTGCTCCAGAGAGTCTTATTCTGTTGGCTGTACTTCTCTTCAGGGGCTAGACAAGCTGTGTATGTGTGAATTTGCACATCTGTGTCACCAATGGGTGCAACTTAAAGTTACTGAATGCATTCACTAGAAGAGGTGTCCACAAACATTTGGACACACAGTGTATCTTCATGAAGCAATTATCTGCCAATACCAGACAGCAAACTTCAGACATATCTTGGCTCTCTATGACAAGACAAGTGTCGAGAAGCGAAGAACGCAGTCTTGGCGTGAATCAGGAGTGCATAATCCGAGTGTCAGGCTGTAGCGCAGGAGGAGCAGAAATTACCATTCATCTTCCATCAAGGCGCCCAGCTAAAGCCACCACCACATGCACCCCCACCCCCCGGCTCCAGCATCCGCCGACTCAGCCGGTGAGGTGGCGGCGAGAACGCGAAATGACATCTGATTTGTAGGCTGCCTCGTCAGAAGAGAGAGTCTACTTCATTTTCTCCTGGAGTGGGAGCGCCGTTCAAGGAACACTGCGGGAGAACCACTGCCCTAATTACACGTTGTGAGAGAGCTCTCTCTCTTGGAGTCTTCGGAAAAGACGAGGACGGAAGGGGAGAAAAAAATATATGAGGATAAAGCGGGGGAAAAAAAAGACACGTTAGATGTCAGTCATTTCAAAGTCACGTCCACACGGTATGGAGTAATTGAGTTTCCAATGCACCGAGGCCTTCCAATTAGCCAAATTAGATTTAATTGGGCACAAGAGATGGATCCTCCGTCCTAATCAGGTTACCAAAATATTGGAGCTTTCGCTCTTCCATTAATCACACCCGCTCAAACACAGGAGAACAGCTGCTGGCTCCGGCGCTCAGGTACCAACAACAGCACTCGCAACAAGAGCAAAATTAGCAACATGTACAGACTTAGCACTGTAAATGTTGATCATGTGACAGAGGACCCTCGGCCTATAACTCATTAACACGAGCCCAACACACTGCCGTTACCAGCAGACAGATGGAAGACATGGTTAATTGGTTTCCGTGCCTCGGGGAGTGTCGCTGTGTTTATATCATGTTACTAAACAGCCAAACACTGACGTACAACCTCATTCATTAAAACACGCCTGGCCACTTTATTAGAAACACCTCCCTTGCAGCTCCACCCTGCTTGTATACAGTTGGAGACTGCAGCACCTGTTGATGCACAGTTTCTGTTAGTTAGGATAGTGGAAGTACAAGGTCTGTGTTTCTAATAAAGTGGCCAGTGACTGGAAACACAAGGTAGGTGTTTCTAATAAAGTGGCCAGTGAGTGGAAGTACAGGGTAGGTGTTTCTAATAAAGTGGCCAGTGACTGGAAACACAAGGTAGGTGTTTCTAATAAAGTGGCCAGTGAGTGGAAGTACAGGGTAGGTGTTTCTTATAAATGGGCCAGTAAGTGGACGAGCCAGAGTATGTGTTTTTAATAAAGTAGCCAGTTAGAGTAAGCTGCAAAAGTGTTTCTAATAAAGTGGCCAGTTTCCTGAACTAAAAGGGGGGTGTTTCTCATGAAGTGGCCAGTTTTTTAAACCCACAAAAGAGGTGTTTCTCATAAAGTGGCCACAGAGTGAGGGTACCGGGAAGGCGTTTTTAATAAAGTGGCCAGCAAGTGGACGAGACACAGTATGTGTTTCTAATAAAGTGGCCAGTTTCTTGAACTACAAGGGGGGGTTTCTAATACAATGGCCAATTTTTCAACCCACAAAAGAGGTGTTTCTAGTAAAGTGGCCACTGAGTGCATAACATTGAGTGTGAGCAAAGCCCAGCAAAATCCGAGCAGACATCAGAGACGTGTGAAGTTGCTTAAGGTGGTTTCTGGCATTGTCTAACATTCATACACGTTGACAGATAATGGTACGTCCTACAGTGTCGGAAACCTCTTAAGCAAGTCTGGGATTGTGTAACAGCTGCACTGCGATTGAGGCAGAGTGTGAGACATGCTGTCTGCATGGTGCTAAACTGGTGGCTTCAAGCTTCCAGTGCTTGTTAGCTTCATCAGCCTTGTGTGCAAAAAACTGAGAGTACTGTGGGTAAGAGAGGAAGTTGCTCAGATGGCTGAACTATCGCTTTAAGTCTCTGAGATGCAGTACGGAGAACGCTGAGGAGCCGGTGGTGCCCAGTAGCTCTCGATGCTCCAGATTCCACACTGACAACGGATCCTCTGTGCGTGTCCTCCTGAGGCACACGGCCCAGCATGGCCAAACACTGTCTGCCTCACAGGCAGCCACTGGAACTGATTAATGACAGTTTGCCCCCATCACCACCCCCACCCATCTCCATTTCCCCCTATTTTCTTCCATTGCCCCACATTTCTCTGTTTCCTTCTACTGCTTACACGCTTACAAATGAAGGTGCCAAAAAAGGGGGTCTTTGGGGCAAGCCCAAGAACCTTTCAGTGGACGATGACAAGACACAAGAAATAAGGCGATGCAAAGCGGTCAGTATTGATTTCAGGGTGGTTTTAAAGTTTAAAGAACCACCATGTCACCAAATGTCAGACATATAAAACAATCAAAAACAGGTTGACATCAAATCCCAACGTTGTTTAGACATTTAGGAGGAAAATTATATTCATAATAAACCAACACTGGGTTGACATTGAGCTACAACATTCGTCAGACGTTGAATTCTGGTTGGATATCGCTTGTCTGTCAGAAACCAATACTGGGTTGACCTAAAGCTCCAACGTTAGACAAATGTAAATTTTTTGAATGGAACTCGCATATCAGTCAAAAACCAAAACTGGATTGGCATCAAGCTCCAACGTTAGACAGATGTTGAATTCTGGTTGGAAATCGCATATCTGTCTAAAAACTAAAGTAGGTTGACATCAAGCTCCATCCGATTTTTGGATGTCAGTCGTATTTCTGTCAGAAACCAACACTGGGTTGACCTAAAGCTCCAACTTTAGACAGATGTTGATTATTGAATGGAAATCAAATATCTGTCAAAAAATGTAACTAGGTTGACGTCAAGTCTAACGTTAGACAGACGTTCAAATTAAGATGAAAGTTGTATTCCTCTCAGAAACCAACACTGGGTTGACCTAAAGCTCCAACGTTAGACAGACGTTCAATTTTGGATGGAAGTCGTATTTCTGTCAGAAACCAAAACTGGGTTGACCTAAAGCTCCAACATTAGACAGACGTTGAATTCTGTCTGGAAATCAAAGACACATGTCCATTAAAAACCAACACTGGGTTGACCTCAAGCTCCAATGTTAGACAGACTTTGATTTTGGGTTAATTAACACAGTAACTTAATTAACGTCTAACAATGTTAGAAATGTATGTTGTTTGGACGTTAACATTATGAGGTTTAGCAGACGTTGGGTTTTGTTCACCATACCTCACAACCAATGACTGTAGAAAACAGGGTCGCCGTGCTTCCATTCCCTTCCATTCTACAGAAATGCAGCCAAGACTGTCCGCCATGTTGTCAAAAATGCAACCAGAGTCTGTGCAGTAGAGACCAGAGGCAGCTCATTTAGTAGACCCGCCCCCTTCTCCCAGACCAAGCCTCAGTGTCTCAGACCGCCTTCACTGAGCTTACAGCCCAGAAGCAGGACGGATTTTCCCCTGGATTTCCAGTGCTCTACAGCTCAGCTCCTCCATGTACTAAACAGAAAAGGCGCCATGCAGGTCCTATAGATGACCGGTCTCTTCCAGCTAAGCCTGTCTGTCAATCACTTCATTGTTAAGCATAACCCCGCCTTCTTATGATATGGGCCAATATTAGCACAAGGAAAACTAATTGCTGACATTCGGAGACACTGGAGATGGAAGGACAGTTTAAAGGAGGAACATGAGATGGACAATGGCTGTTTGTCATTGAAACATATGAAGATGGGCGGAGCTACAAACCATGCCACACCCAGTCAGCTAGATGCTAGACCTGTGGTCGCATCACTTTTGAGACACACTGCGATGTCCATGGTTTCTACAGTTACTGTTCACAACTTAACACTGGTATTTTACAGTTGTCATGGAAATCAACACATCACATATACTGTATCTCGCCTATTCAGAATAGAGCAGTTTAGCTCCACCCACTTACGCGGCCAATTAATAAAAAAATTGTTTTTGATACATAAAACCACACAAACACATAATAACTGGACCTCAGGACAAGTGTGGTTGGTGCAGCATAGCAAATAACAACACCACCACCTTGGCAGAGCGGGGTTCAATTCCCCCAGCTGGGTAACCACACCGCAGTACACCAATGAGAGTCCTAAAACTACGTTCTCCTCACCTGTGTCGTTCTGAATAAGAGCTTATAGCATGGCAAATAGCATGAATGTAAAATGTGGGCCCCGTAAAGCAGTGCCCCTCAGAACGGCCCATATTTTTGCTGTATCCTGTTGCAAGTTGGGTTGGAGCAAAAATCTGGGTCGTCTGAGGGTTCCCCGAGGACCGGTTTAGGAACCACTGCCTTAAACAACCACCACACAATGTAGCTACACGATCCACAGGACGGTATTCCCAACCAAGAACCACTGAGGAACCTTTGTTTTTAAGAGTGAACCTCTCTTAAAACACTGCTGCCCCCCGCCCACACCCCCACCCATTCTTTTGTGCTGCACTCTGGAGCTGCTATTGTTGTCATGTTACATTATGAAAGGCTTGCATGTCCCCCTTTAAATAGAAGCCAAAAAAGAAGAAGGAAGGAGAAGAGCAAGAGGTCAAGCAGTAGAGTCAGGTAGGCAAGTCCGGCTTTTCTCACAGATGCCTTCCAGATCACACTTTGCACATGTGACTCGCAGCAAAACTGTTCAGCTGTGTGATGGCTCTGCAAGGAGGGGTGTGTGTGTGTGTGTGTGTGTGTGTGTGTGTGTGTGTGTGTGTGAGAGAGAGAGAGTGTGTCAGTGGGTAGTTAGATAAGCCAGCCAAAAACAGAGGGTTGTCCAATAGCTGTGTCCCTCACACCTCCCTGTGTTGGACAGTAGGGCTCTGTATTGGCAAGAACCTGGCAATACGAAACGTACACTATGTGTCCAAAAGTTTGTGGACACCCCTTCTAATGAATGCATTCAGCCACTTTCTGACACAGATGTGCAAATGCTTGTATGGTCCCTCTAGAGAAGTACTGCCAATAGAATAGGACTCTTTTGGCACCATGCTGCCTAATTACTGGGGTGGGCTAGAGGGGTATGAAGCCCCCCAGCAGCATGAGCTGTGGATGAATGATGATGGTGCTCCATCCAGTACTTTTGGGATGAGTTGAGAGGTTGGGACTTGGGGGATGATGAGGTGGGGGGACAATCATCCAACTTCCTGACCTCACTAATGTCAATCCTGACCTCTTGTTGCTAAATGCAATCAAATCCTCACAGCAATGCTCCTCTACAATCTAGTAGAAAGCCTTCTTCCCTGGACAGTAGAGGCACAATTACTCCAACAAAAGCAGGATGGACTCTTTTTTAATACCCTTGGCAATGAATGAGCATGTGTCCCAATACTTCTGTCCATCTCATGTATCTAAAGCTTCTGAATCATCTCTGACGTCTCATAAACCCCTACTGTTCGTTGCCGGTGACAACCCTAACACAAGCAGGCAAACACAAGGCAGTTCAGTGACGAGGACTGTCTGAGGGAGGGTCTGATAATGAGCTGATTAGTTAGAGAGGTACAGACGAGCTGTTCTCTGGATGAAGGTCTATCTGAGATCTGAGAGCTCAAGCTGGTGTTGAGGTGAGCTGTATAACCCTTGCACACACTGGAAGACTTGTGGCTTGTGCTAGCCATAACAGATCACTGGCACCACCATGATGGCACCACTGTTCGATAACAACCACAACAATGAGGATCAAATTTCTAATAATAATAATAATAATAATAATTATAATAATATTATATTAATAATAATAATATTAATAATAATTATAATAATAACAGCAGGTTCTGTGTTGATGGTCTCCATCAGCTTATCTACAAATGCTCAAACTTTTTAACCATCTGATAAAAACTGTTTAGTGTTAGGTTTAGGTTGAGATTAAGGTTCAGATTAGAGTGAGCGTTAGGCTTAGAATTAGGTTAAGGTTTGAGTTTTGATGTAAAGATTAGGTTAATTTTAGGTTTAAAGTTTGGATTGAAGGGGTTTTAGGTTTTGGGTTGGAGTTAAGACTAAGTTTAGGGTGAGTGATAGGTTTAGTGCTTAAGGTTTAGTATTTGGGATAGGTTTAATGCTTAAGGTTTAGGTTTTGGGTTGGGGTTAGACTAGGTTTAGGGTGAGTGACAGGTTTAGTGCTTAAGGTTTAGGTTTTGGGGTGGGATTAAGATTAAGGGGAGTGATAGGTCTAGTGCTTAAGGTTTAGGTTTTGGGGTGGGGTTAAGACTAGGTTTAGGGTGAGTGACAGGTTTAGTGCTGGATTAAGATTAAGGTGAGTGATAGGTCTAGTGCTTAAGGTTTAGGTTTTTGGGGTGGGGTTAAGGACTAGGTTTAGGGTGAGTGACAGGGTTTAGTGCTGGGATTAAGATTAAGGTGAGTGATAGGTCTAGTGCTTAAGGTTTAGGTTTTGGGGTGGGGTTAAGACTAGGTTTAGGGTGTGACAGGTTTAGTGCTTAAGGTTTAGGTTTTGGGTTGGGATTAAGATTAAGGTGAGTGATAGGTTTAGTGCTTTGGTTTAGTTTTGGATTTTGAGTGATAGGTTTAGGATTTGGGATAGGTTTGGTGCTTTGGGGTTTAGATTTTGGGCTGAGGTTAGGGTTTAGGGTTTGGAATTTGGGATAGGTTTAGTGCTTAGGGTTTAGGTTTTTTTAAAGTTGGGGTTAAGATTAAGTGTAGAGAGAGTGTTATATTGGGATTAGGTTTAA
>NC_132878.1:93591338-93593838 GCF_030463535.1 Salminus brasiliensis
TTGTGCGCGCGCCTCTAAATGAAGCAATTTGTGTCTAGGCGACAGATGTGCACATGTACAGTTAGGCCTATTATCAAAGCGCGGTGATTAAAAATCCTCTTGAGCGCAAACGTGTACCCGGGGATGCTTCCAATAGGAGCTTTCCCATCGACCAGGCCGCCGATCCCAAAAGCTAGCATTGAGCCAGGTGCTAGCGTCTTTGCCATATCGGGGCGATACACTTCCCGAAAGCTGAGCTTAGTGCACCACTCTGGGTTCTACTGCACACACACAAGCACACATACACACACATACACACACACAGACACATACACCCCTCCCCTCAGCACGTACTCCACAGTGGCGTCCGGGTGGCATCTGGGATGCTGTGATTGAGAAGTGTAAATAAATAATAATCCCTGGAAAGGGGACCGGCACATCAGCATCTGTCTACTCCCCTGCTAATAGTTTTATTGTGGCGCCATCAATTTAACACTCTTTGTTTCAATGGATCCCTCATTCACGAAGAGATATTTCCTCTTTTAATTGAACTAAACAGCTTTGTTTGAGGATCTCTCTCGCTCTCTCTCTCTCTAGCTCTCTTTTAGTCTTCCGCATTTTATCCAAAGCTGCCATAGCCACATGTTCCCAGAACCTCTTGGACCGTGGCCGCAAAAGCTGCGCATTTTATACGACTCATTGTCATTCAGCTAACACGGCACGCTCGTGTGTATGTCTGTGTATGGATGCACACTTGTGACCGAGGCATACACACACACACACACACACACACACACAGACACACACTGTGCTAAAGGTTCTCGACTTGTTATTGCATAAACACAGGGAAGCAGACAGATGAACGGGGTGGTATTTGGGTCAGGAGGCTGGATAGGCTATTAAGGAGGGGGTAGGGTGTCCTATGTGGACGTTTCTGTATGTGGCCTATATAAACTCGTATGTCCGAAAGTATCCAGACAGTGAATTCCACACACATAGCTTGTATAATTGCAGTGAAAAAGCTTTGCCAGTAGCAGCAAATCAGCCTAAGGTCACCAGGCCCAATAGCAAACATCTGCTGGAGCCCCTCAGCCCATGCAACTATGTTCTTTAAAGTGATGGAGCTCCATCCAGTACCTTTGGGGTTAGTTGGGGTGGCAGAACGGATCATCCAATATATCTACCTGACCCCAATAAAGCTCTTGTAGGGTTGAATGCAATCAAATCCTTGATTTGCAATGTTCCAACATCTAGTGTTAATCCTTCTAAACCAGAGGAGTAGAGGCTGATACGGCAGCAAAAGGAAACAACCCCCCCATTAACACATTAATTTAGGAATAAATGATAGTTAATCAGGTGTCTACAAAGTTTTGGACATATTGGCCTGGTTTCACAGACAGGGATTAAGGCTAGTTCTCGACAGCACAGCATTTCAAATGGAAAATATAGAGTTAATAGGCTTAATCCCTGTCCAGGAAACTGGCCCATAGTGCATATGTTGACTGTCAGTCTTGAATATGACCATAATATTGCTGCTGTCCAATGAAAAACATGTATCTCCAAAATGTTATTTTTAGATTTTACAGGGGAAGGCAAAAATGGTCTTAACTTTGAATGGACGTCAATGTAAAATAAGAGTTTATTCCAAGTCATTTAGAGCATTTCTATTGGTCCATTCACCCAGACTTACATACACAGTGTACAGAGCAGCTAACGGGATCAAACCATGGAGAAAACTAAAAACGGACACAAATGGCGATACATGCTTTTCATTAGACAGCATGTTCTAATCTATTTGACTGTTCAGATGTTTCTTTGCCTGGTTAAATGGTTCCTTATACAGCCTAAATTAAACTTTTATTGCCCCTCTTCCACTATTGCTGAAGTTTCAGTTAAAGAACCATGTTCCAGCACAATATAGTGCAAACCTATAGAGCAGAGATTTAGGCCCTGTCCACACGAAACTGGACATTTTTGAAAACAAAGATTTCCCTCCCTCTGATTTTGAAAGTATTTCCGTCCACACAGGTCAAAAAAACGCTTGCATGAGCAGGCTAGCCCTGCAAGCTGCAAGAACCGCTTAACCAGGCATCGGTTAAGCATACACAGGGTTATTTAAATCTGGACATCTTGCAAATTCAGTACTTCAGTAGATTTTTTAGTAATGTTCAAGTCAGCATGACTGTGGGGGGCATTCAAAAAGCTGCAGCTCACGTGACTTCAGCTACTTAATGCTGGATGGCAAGTTCCATTCAATTTGTCACTGGCTGCCACGCAAATCCTGAAGCATAACAGATGTTTAACAGTTGGCGAGGGGTTCTTTTCATCAAAAACTTCAGATTTTCTCCAAACGTAGCTTCTATTAAACATGGCCAAAGAGATCCATTTGTTACCTCCTTAGTTCACAGCACTTGTTTCCAGAAGGCATCCAGCTAATCTAGAAGTTGCCCCTGCAGATGCCAGGCTTTGACTTTTGTGACGAGGTAACAGGTAAAGTTTGCTCTTAATGAGACCACGACTC